>NW_024070186.1:2609556-2690211 GCF_014754425.2 Oryx dammah | reverse complement strand
TGTGTGTGTGTGTGTGTGTGTGTGCGTATCTTGTGAATGTACCATGTGCTGAGGGAGAGTCAAGCACGTGAAAAGAGATGAAAAGTAAGTGGCTGCGTTTGGTCATTTCGCCCTCTGCGTCGTCTAGTGTGGCTATCAGCATATAGAAACCGCTGTGTACATGGGAACTGAGTGAATGACTGAGTGGTCTGCACCCCTCCTCGCTTGCTTTGCTCAGTCCTACCTTCCCCCTGCCTGGGAGCCGGCTCTCCGTGGAGTCCAGTCGTGCCCTGACCTGAGCCCACGTGGGTATGGCATCTGCGATGTTCTCAGCACTCCACTAACATGATCTGAATGTGATCTGACTAAGTAAGTGTATCACTGACCTCAAAGACCTGATGAACTGCCTGCTTTGCGGGGCGACAGTGTGAGCACCCAAGGAATCATTGCAGAATAGTGCTAGATTGTGAGGTGTTCCCTGGACCCTCACGGTGCTGGTACAACCTAGTGGCATTAGTTAGTGAAGTTGCTCAGTCGTGTCCAACTCTTTGCGACCCCATGGACTGTAGCCTGCCAGAGGAAGTTGGTATGGGATTTTCCAGGCAAGAGGACTGGAGTCGGTTGCCATTCCCTTCTCGAGGAGATCTTCCCAACCCAGGGATTGAACCTGGGTCTCCCCCATTGCCGGCAGACGCTTTACCGTCTGAGCCACTTATGAAGAATTCTACCACCGAACGCAGGTGGCTCGTGGTAAAAAAAATCCGCCTGTCGGTGCAGGAGATGTGGTCAGTCCCTGGGCTGGGAGGGTCCCCTGGAGGAGGAAATGGCACCCCACTCCCGTCTTCTTGCCTGGAGAATCCTACGGACAGGGGAGCCTGGTGGGCTGCTGTCCGTGGAGTTGCAGAGAGTCAGACACAGCATGCACACAACTGCAAATACAGGAGATTCACAGGCACATGAAGAAGATGCTGGGCCTACACTGAACTGGGCTGGGTTTGTAAAAAGGTGCTGCTTGAGAGGCTGTCAGGATCCTGTGTGAAGGGGTGTATTGCGTGCCCAAGGCAACAAATCTGAAAACTGGATAGACAGAAAGACTCAAGAACGAGTTGAGACAGATGTCTTAGATCCAAACTGGTGGTAACATAGGAACCCGGCATTTATCTGGCGCTTGTGCATGCCCAGGGATGGAAGTGGGGGGCGGAGACTCTGAAGGAGCCTCAGAGGAGGAAAGTGGTACTCAGAGAGGAGAGGCGGGGTCATGGGCTCTGCAGGAGCGAGAGTCTGTTCCAGGACAGGGCTTTCAGTTTAGGAATGACATGGTCTGACCTACTTTTTTCTTTAATTCTAATTTTTAATTTTTATTGAAGTATAGTTCGTTTGCAGTATTTCAGGTGTCCAGCAAAATGATTCAGTTATACCTGTGTGTGTCTGTGTATATATATATATTCTTTGTCATATTCTTTTCCATTATAGGTTATTATAAGACACTGAGTATAGTCCCTGGGTTATATAGTATGTCCTTCTTCTTTATCTGTTGTGTATATAGTTGTGTGTATGTTCATCCCATGTTGTGTATATAGTTGTTTGTATGTTCATCCCAAACTTCTAATCTAGCCATCCCCACCTTTCCTCTTTGGCAGCTGTAAGTCTGCTTTCTGTATGTGAGGCTGTTTCTGTTTGGAAAAGAAGTTCATTTGTATCAGTGCTTTAGACTCCACATATGAGCAACATCACATACTATTGGTCTTTCTCTGTCTGGTTTATTTCACTCAACACGACAAACTCTAGCTTCATCCATGTTGCTATCAATGGCATGATTTCATTCTTTTTTATGGCTGAGTAATAGTCCATCGTGTGTGTGTGTGTGTGTGTATGCCACAGCTTCTTTATCCATTCACCTATTGATGGGCATTTAGGTTGCCTCCATGACTTACATTTTTACAAGGTCTTTCTGTCCACAGGATAGGAACTGAGTGAGACTGGGGAAGGAGAACGGGATTTGAGAGAGGTGGGAGGAGAATACTGCAGTGGAGAGAGCTGGAGGGGGGGCCCTGCTCTGAGCAGCTTGTTGGTAGAGATGAGTGTGTTGTCCACTGGCCACTGAGTCCTAACTGGAGGTACACTGTTAAGAAACATTTTTCTATCAGGACTTTAAAGTCTCTTATCCTCACGCACCTAGACTTCTTTGTCATTCTGGTGAGGTTTGAAGAACGCAGTCTGGAGGGGAGACACCCCAGTAATCTGGTTGAATGTGCCCTTTGAGTGGAATGTTTGGGGATGCATTAAAGGTAGTTCTAGTATTGGGAAGGGTAGTTTATGGCTCTGTGAATTGATTTCTCAGTGCTAACAAGTATTTTTCTTAACTCTTAAGGTATATTTTATCTATAGCATTATAACATACATTTATTGTAGTAAAAAGGACTATTTCTGATATTTCCAAGATAACCCCATGCAGAAACTTAAGGTGAACTTTACATAACTTCATTTTACATGTTTAAGCAACTGCTCAGCCGTGTCCAACTCTTTGGGACCCCTACCAGTCTCCTCTGTTCATGGGATTCTCCAGGCAAGTGGTTGCCATTTCCTTCTCCAGGGGACCTTCCCAACCAAGCAACAGTAGTATAAGAAATGTCTTAAATAAATGCATAACCATGCTTAGAAATTTAGCATTTTTATGACCTGTTTTTTAAATATTTTTCATTTTAATTTTTTTCCTTTTAATTCTAATATATTCTGTAAAAAACTATTACTGCCTTCCTGCTTGTAGTTTAGCCTATTATAAATCTGGTGAAATTAATGCAAAGTTAATGGCTATATTTTAGAGTAACCTCTTGAAATGTAATAGGTTTATTGGAACAAAACTATTTTTTGCCAAAATTATGTGAAACTAATGAAAAATTAATTGCTTTATAAAACGCTGGCTTTTATCTAAAACTAATAATTCCTGTACATCTCTTAATCCTCCTACAAACAGTTGGCAGGAAATAAAATCTAAGTTTACCGGTTCAAATTCCCTAAGATCCTCAGAGTCATTTTTATTTTTGCATGATCCAACCTTTTAACTTTCGCACAACTTTAAGCTTACAAAAACAGATTTCTAATTAAATTCAGCCATATCATTCCCCTAAAAGGGATTTAGGAACACCAAGTCTAACTTAGACTCAGGACCTAGGAGTGAGCACTTTTCCTGTCTTTGCAGTTCACACTGGCATTTTCTATATGTCTCCCTCTAATAAAATGTGATGATTTTTGTACTTAAAATTGATACCTGGGACTATGCCTTTTCTCTATTGTTTATTGTGTTTCAATGAATAAATAAATCACGCAACAGAATAAATTACTTAATCCTGTGTTTTATTTAGAAACACATTAAGGGATAGATACACGAGGAAAATCACAGTATTGCCTCTGAATTGCTCACACTTTTATGACTTTTGTGTCGTATTTGAACACCATCAAGGCGTCCTATGTATAACAATTGTACGCAAGAGCTGCATTTGAAGATTTTTTAAGTTTTGGCTACTTTCTGATTATGGTATGTTCAAATATAACCCCCCAAACTATCGGTGGCCATCAGCATTTGCCATGATTCTCCTGTTTTAATAATAATTCATTCTAGTTATAACTATTTAGCAATTAAATTATTAATCCCCAGCTACTTTTAAAAATGAGACCACATGTGATTATTTTATCCCTTGCTTTATGCTTAGCAGTCCTTCCTGTCTTCGTTCAGCAGAAGCAGCTTTCTTAACACTCTGAAAGAGAAAAACAAAACATTACTCAACTTAATTTGTTTATTAAGCTCTTTTAGCATGAAAGGGAAATAGTCCAAATTTCAAAACCGGTTTGGAGAATGTGATACGTGTGTTATTGAGAAGGCTTCTCTTCAACAGACTTCTCCCCTCAAAAATGCTTTTTTCACACAGAGAATGGACCCTTGTTTCTTAGGTTAATTGCTGGAATATGATGAGGTTTGGTTGCATTTTTAGTAATTTCCAGATTCTATTCCAGGACATTTGGGATACAGCCCAAGAGCTTAGCATGTTTTCCTTTTTTCATGGTAAAATTGTGCAAATATGCATTAGAGTGTGAAAACAAACAGTCTAATACATTTTTGCAAAGCTCTTTATGTTTACTGTTTATTGCAGATACCAGATCCTAATTAAAATGCGCTAACAAAAGCCAAGATATAAAGAACAAAGATATAACGAAACTTCATCTTTATAAAATATTTGTGATTAGTCCTGGGGGATGGATGTCCTCACAGTCCTGCAGTGGAATTCTAAAAAGTTTCCCCAATGAACCAGGAGGGCAAGAAGATCCAGTATGTCTGCTGGTTCAAGAAATACAAACCATTCTTTGATTATTCAGGGGAGCTGTATACTTCTTAGAGAGGTTCTATTAATTCTTTGATTCAAGATCTTGAGTTTTTTTTTCCAACTATACATTTGAAATGAATAGCAACTAACTTCAAAGAAGTAACCAAAAGAAGAGACATCAAAAGCATATTTTGGGGGGAAAGATGGATTAAATCTGTGTTTTTCAGTTGGAAGCTTTTTCATGAATGTGGGAGAAATCATTTTTTGTTATTTGTGCATTTAGGAGAATTAAAAGGGTGAATGGAAATATGAAGGCTAGTATCAACTAATGGAAAGGCTAGGGATTTGGGGTTCAACCGCCCGAATTTGAGTTGGGATCATGCTTTCTCACTTTGTGCTCTTAGGTCAAAGATTTAATTTCCTGGAGTCTCAGTTTCTTTAACATGGGAAAAATAATAGTGATTTTGTAGAGCTGTGAGAACAAAAGAGACAAGCTAGCAAACACACCCATCTTGTTAGAGGCAAATACTTTCATTTCTGCAAAAGAAGGTGCATACCACAGCCTATTTCACGAGGTTGGAGGAAAGAGGTGAGGAGAATGCAGTGGATAAGAAATTCAAAAAACCACTTACCCTGATCTGTTTTGTTTGCATTTAAAATTTTCTCTTGAACAGCTCCCTCCCTTTCTTTCCTTCCTTCCTCTCTCTGTCCCTCCTTTACAGATTGCGAAGGGTACCAAGAATTTTCACAGATTGAGAAATCTTGTGAAAATCTTTCATGTCCTACTGCTGCTGCTGCTAAGTTGCTTCAATCGTGTTCAACTCTGTGTGACCCCACAGAGACGGTAGCCCACCAGGCTCCCCCGTCCCTGGGATTCTCCAGGCAAGAACACTGGAGTGGGTTGCCATTTCCTTCTCCAATGCAGGAAAGTGAAAAGTGAAAGTGAAGCCGCTCAGTCCTGTCTGACTCTTAGCGACCCCATGGACTGCAGCCCACCAGGCTCCTCCATCCATGGGATTTTCCAGGCAAGAGTGCTGGAGTGGGTGCCATTGCCTTCTCCGTTTCATGTCATAAGTAGTCCTCAAAGAGCGTTCCTTGACCAAATATATCAGCAGCACCAGGAAGCTTGTCAGAGACGCACACTCTTGGGCCGTAACCCTCAGACCTAGGGTGTCTGGCCCTGAGGCATCTGTAGGTTGTCTTTCCAGGTGACTATGACGCATATTTAATTCTGAGAACCGATGATGTATCAAATGCTTTAGCTTTCCTCTCTCTGTAATAGCAGACTCCAAGCCCTCAACAGAGGTCTTCCTTGTACACGCCAAAGAGATTTTATAGCGTTTAAGAATATAGGGTGTAGGCCAGACTGTCTTGATTTCTATCCCGGTGCATGACCGAGCAGCTCTGTTTCTTGGGCAGGTTTCTTAACCTCCCTGTACCTTGGTTTCTTCTGCTCTAGGATGGAGTAGTACCTAGCTCACGGGACTTCGTGAGAATATCGTACACTTAGGACAGCAACAGACAAGTAGAAAGCTCTGAAGAAATATGAGCTGGTGTTTATCATCTGCTGAATATCATAGAGGAAACCACAAAATGGAGAGTCAGCTCAGCAGCGGGCCGAGAGGTGCTGAGTCTCCAATTACGGTGTGTTTTTCTCTAATCATTCATTCTTCTTCAGCAGTGATTTGTTGTCAGCTCAGTACAGGCCAGGCGTCGTAAAAGGTAGTGGAGGTTCGGCAGAGAATAAGGAAGATCTGGTCAAGAGAAAGGGGCGTTAAGCACACGTCCCCAGATAGCGGATGGGCCGCAGCTGCGCCGAGGGCTGTGCAGGAGGAGAGCAAGCTGCGCGCGTCTGGATGGGAGACGTGACCCAGCCCGGGGAAGAGGCGCCGGGAGTGCCGAGGCAGAGGGGGTCGGCGTGGCGGGGGGAGCTCAGTGAAACGCCCTCAGAGGATCTGAGCCCCGAAGGGTGAGGCGGACTTTGCCGGGCAGGGAGGGACGTGAGGCCCGGAAACCCAGAGAGAGAAGAGAATGTGTGGACGGGACTCGGCGGGCTGGTGGCCCGAGCAAGCGCCCTGGGCGGGGGTCTGCGGGCAAAGCAAGGCGGAAGCATCCTGCCAGCGACGGCCATCCACTGTGGGTTTACACAGCGGGGCCGCTTGATTTTCGAAAGGCCTCTCCAGCCAAGCGGAGGGGGCAGCGCTGTTTCGAGGAGACGGGCGGCTGCCGACGGGAGAGATGAGGCTTGGGCTAGGCGGTGCGGAGGCGCCGGCGCTGGAGGGTCGGACCTGCGACAGAAGGCGGAGGGCGGTGTCCAGGGGCCGCCCGGGGCCTCGTCCTTCCAAGAGGCACCGAGGAGGAGCAGGGCTGGGGAGGAGCAGAGGTTCAGCTCAGCACGAGGAGCCCCTGAGCACCAGAGAAAACGCAGAGCGGGCAACTGGTTTATGCATCTGGACCTCCGAGAGCTGGAGGTCTCGCCGGTAAACCGAGTGACTGGTACGTGCGTAGTAACTGGATGGGAGTGGACATCCAGGCAGACTTCAGGCGGAAGGTTCTGGGGCCGACCCAACAATACCAGCATTTACAGTGAGGCACAGGAGGAGCAGACCCCGAAGGGGGAGTGGCCGGGTGGGTGGAAGACCCAGCTGGGATGTCGCGGAAGCTAAGGGAAGGGGGAGACAACTGGGCCAAGTGCGATGGGAACTGAAAGCTGCGTGGGTTCAGCTAAAGAAAGGTCCCTGGTGCCCTGAGAACAATCGAAGGGAAGACGGCTTGTGGAGCGAACGGGGGAGGAGAAAATCACGAAGTTGGACATAGTAAGAAGTGCGGGAACAAGTAGAAAGAAGATGATGCTTTCAGAGTTAGGTGGAGGCTGGGGGGGCGGGTTGTTTATAGACAGGAGAGGTCAACAAGTTCTGAAAATGACAGGCAGGAGGTCAGGGGAGGGGGGGAGGTCGAAGAAGCTTGAGGTGGCTGTACTGATAGTGGGGGTATCTGAGGAAGCAAGAGGGGGGATCCCCTGCATAGATGGAGGCCCCGGGGCAGACATGGAGAATTCAGGCAACTTCTCTGCCGCAGCAGGAGGTCGCGGATGCTCTGGGTGCAGACGCCAGTGGGTTTGTTGGTTGGGCAGTGGGAAGTGACGAGGTTCCTGGTGGCTGGCTTCTGTTTTCTCTGTGAGGGAGTGGACAAGGCCATCTGCTGGGTGTGATCAAGGAGCTTGGAGGTTAAGGATCTGAAGAAAGGCAAGGCTGAAACAGTCATCGAGAACAGAAGAAGAAGACAGAGAGTTACAGCCTGGTTACTGCGGGAGTCCAGAGGAGACGGCTGATGGGGGCTTCCCTGTGGTGGGCGGGCGGAGGGGTGAGCCGCTCTCGCAAGGCTGCCCGGCAGACACGCATGGGTGTCTACAACACTCATGCAGAAAGCGAAGCACGGGGCGCTACCGGAGGTTGTCAGAAGCAGACGTCCACTAGGGGCCTGCAGACAAGCGAGCACAGCCAGGCGAAGAGATGCCGGGGGCAGGCATCAGCAGAGAGGGCAGAGGTGAAAAGCCGGAGGCTGGGGCAACCCGGCTCCCCTGGGGAGCTGAGGATGCTCATGGGTGCAGCAGAGTGTGTGAAGAGTGTGGGGGATGCCGCAGAAGTGGCGGTTTGCAAGAGGCTTTGGATGGGAGAGGGCTGGGGCATCCATCATCTTCTGAGGTGCTGGCTCACAGATGCGGCCCCTGGACCAGCCCAGGCCAGCAGCACCAGCACCGCGTGGGACCTTGTCAGAGATGGGAGTTCCTGGACTCTGCCCCAGACCTAACATGTCAGAGGTTCTGAGAGTGGGGCCCAGTGAGCTGCGTTTTACCACGTCCTCCAAGTCATGTCACGGGCATGCACAACTTGAGAACTTGTTTTAAGCAATGGGGAGGTTGATTCAAGCGTCTTTTTAGCTGGAGAAGGACATGAGCAGAGGCAGGTTTGTGAAGCTCTCTGGCCACAGTGTGGAAAATGTGGAGTCGTGTTTGTGCATCCCAGCCAGGGACCTCAAGGGGACCAGCTGTCCATCTGGGTTACTGACCTTGGGGCAGGAGTTCCAGCCCAGGTCTCCATGGTGACCAGGACCACCTGCCCCCTTGTAAGCTCCCGGGCGAGCTGACGGCGCCAGCGGCTCTCTGCTGCCCCCCTCTGTTCACGGGTCACACGCATGGTTCCCAGGCCTTAACCAACCCAGTTTCAGCATCTCCCTGTCGCCTGCACCCTCGTCTTTGCCAGATGGATGGGCTTGGCTCATGTCAACGCAGTGCATGAATTAGATGCTGTCATTAGAATGGATGGTTCTGGAGAGCCCGGGAAACAGTTACCTGAGATATCTCTGGGATAAAGTTTGCTGAATTTGAAATAAAGCTGTACTTCATATCCCCCTGTGTTTCTGGGAAACACATTTGTGTGTTTTCTTAATATATCATGCTGATATCTCTCCAGAAAAGCTCTTTCAGAAGACAGGATCAGACTTATTTCTGGGTAAAAAAATCTATTTGAAGTTATTTTCCCAAGACCAATATGAGGACAAGAACATTAGAGGACCTGCTGTGGGATAGGATGATTCCATCCAACTCCACCAGCCAAGCCTCCTTGTTTTTTTTTTTTGTTTCTCTTTAAAGCACATTTATTTATTGGCCAAGTGGCATGCAGGAGCTTATTTTCCTGGTCAGGGATTGAGTCTGCACCCCCTGCATTGGAACGTGGCGTCTTAACCACCAGACCACCGGGGAAGTCCCTCGATCCCTTCTTCTGGTTAAATTTTCTTGGTGAGTTGGCCAGTCTGCACTTTGTTTTGTTTGGAGCCGTAGAGAAAGATGATTCTGCTACAGGCACAGAGTGGATTGGCAGCTGCTGAAAGATGATAGAGTCAGAGAATGATATAGGCTACCTCCCATCCAGTGATAACCCTTCAAAATACGTATGCACGCGCGCGTGTGTGTGTGTGCTTAGTCAATCAGTCGTGTCTGACTCTTTTACGACCCCATGGACTGTAGCTTGCCAGGTTCCTCTCTCTATGGGATTTCCTCAGGCAAGAATACTGGAGTGGGTTGCCCTTTCCTCCTCGAGGGAATCTTCCTGACTTATGATATTTCCTAAACATGCATGAGACCACCCCCCAGGTGTGATGTCCAGAAGATGAAGTTGCATGGCATTTGGACTCAGCCAGATGGATGTTGGAATCTTGGTCTCACCAGTCACCAAAAGTAATTTACCTTTGGCAAGTTACTTAACCTCTCTGGGTCTCCATTTTCTCTATTGTAAAATGGATTGACATGAGGATTAGAAAGAACAACATAATCTGGGGTATTTGGTAGGTGACACTAATTATTAGTTTTTGTTGTCTGTTTCACTGCAATATACATGAAGCTAAGAAACAGTGTCTGACAAATGGATAAGGAAGCTGTGGTCCATATACTCAATGGAATACTACTCAGCTACTAAAAGGAACACATTTGAATCAGCTCTAATGAGGTGGATGAAACTGGAGCCCATTATACAGAGTGAAAGTGAAAGTGAAGTCACTCAGTCATGTCCGACTCTTTGCAACCCCATGGACTGTAGCTCACCAGGCTCCTCCATCCATGGGATTCTCCAGGCAAGAGTACTGGAGTGGGTTGCCATTTCCTTCTCCAATACAGAGTGAAGCAGCAAGTCAGAAAGAAAAACACCAATACAGGAAATTAACACATATATATGGAATTTAGAAAGATGGTAATGATGACCCCATATGTGAGACAGCAAAAGAGACACAGATATGAAGAACAGACTTTTGGACTCTGTGAGAGAAGACGAGGATGGGATGATTTGAGAGAATAGCACTGAGACATGTATGTTACCATATGTGAAATAGATGACCAGTCCAAGTTCGATGCATGAAGCAGGGCACTCAAAGCTGGTGCACTGGGACAACCCAGAGGGATGGGGTGGGGAGGGAGGTGGGGGGGTTCAGGATGGGGGACACGTGCACCATGGCTGATTCATGTTGATATATGGCAAAAACCACCACAATATTGTAAAGTCATTAACCTACAATTAAAATAAATTAATTTTTTAAAAAGAAACAACATTTGAGAACTCTAGGAATTTCATGACTATGAATGTCAATTGCAGTACATACTTTGGGCTAATGATAAATCACTGAAAACAGGATTGTAAACAATGGAATCCCAGGAAGGTAGAACAGCGCTAGAATATCAATCAATTCAATTCAATTCAGTTGCTCAGTCGTGTCTGACTCTTTGTGACCCCATGAATCACAGCACGCCAGGCCTCCCTGTCCATCACCAACTCCCGGAGTTCACTCAGACTCACGTCCATTGAGTCAGCGATGCCATCCAGCCATCTCATCCTCTGTCGTCCCCTTCTCCTCCTGCCCCCAATCCCTCCCAGCATCACGGTCTTTTCCAATGAGTCAACTCTTCCCATGAGGTGGCCAAAATACTGGAGTTTCAGCTTTAGCATCATTCCTTCCAAAGAAATCCCAGGGCTGATCTCCTTCAGAATGGACTGGTTGGATCTCCTTGCAGTCCAAGGGACTCTCAAGAGTCTTCTCCAACACCACAGCTCAAAAGCATCAATTCTTCGGCACTCAGCCTTCTTCACAGTCCAACTCTCACATCCATACATGACCACTGGAAAAACCAGAGCCTTGACTAGACGGACCTTAGTCGGCAAAGTAATGTGTCTGCTTTTCAATATGCTATCTAGGTTGGTCATAACTTTTCTTCCAAGGAGTGTCTTTTAATTTCATGGCTGCAGTCACTGTCTGCAGTGATTTTGGAGCCCCCCAAAATAAAGTCTGACACTGTTTCCCTATCTATTTCCCATGAAGTGATGGGACCAGATGCCATGATCTTCATTTTCTGAATGTTGAGCTTTAAGCCAACTTTTTCACTCTCCTCTTTCTCTTTCATCAAGAGGCTTTTTAGTTCCTCTTCACTTTCTGCTATAAGGGTGGTGTCATCTGCATATCTGAGGTTATTGATATTTCTCCCGGCAATCTTGATTCCAGCTTGTGTTTCTTCCAGTCCAGTGTTTCTCATGATGTACTCTGCATATAAATTTAATAAGCAGGGTGACAATATACAGCCTTGACGTACTCCTTTTCCTATTTGGAACCAGTCTGTTGTTCCATGTCCATTTCTAACTGTTGCTTCCTGACCAGCATATAGGTTTCTCAAGAGGCAGGTCAGGTGGTCTGGTATTCCCATCTCTTTCAGAATTTTCCAGTTTATTGTGATCCACACAGTCAAAGGCTTTGGCATAGTCAGTTCAGTTTAGTCGCTCAGTCGTGTCCGACTCTTTGCGACCCCATGAATCGCAGCATGCCAGGCCTCCCTGTCCATCACCAGCTCCCGGAGTTCACTCAGACTCCTGTCCATTGAGTCAGTGATGCCATCCAGCCATCTCATCCTGGGTCATCCCCTTCTCCTCCTGCCCCCAATCCCTCCCAGCATCAGAATCTTTTCCAATGAGTCAACTCTTCTCATGAGGTGTCCAAAGTACTGGAGCTTCAGCTTTGGCATCATTCCTTCCAAAGAAATCCCAGGGCTGATCTCCTTCAGAATGGACTGGCTGGATCTCCTTGCAGTCCAAGGGACCGTCAAGAGTATACGTGACTGTGGTCAAGGTTGATGGTAGAGTCTAGTCTCTTCAAACTTGATTCACATCTCAACTTGTCTCTTTCCTTCAGCTGGTATGCAGATATCGAGTTTATTATTTCTCCACTGAGACTGCACACTGACAGAAGTCTGTGATAAGTATCGTGCCAGAAGTTCAGTGAGGAAAGGGGAGTTCAAGAACCTGGAGGAGGAAGAGGCCATTTGGATCCAGAATGCTCCAGACTATGCCAACACATAGGTTACTTGACCGACTATGTCCGGGACAGTCTATCGTAAGTTTTAAAGCTTCAGGAAGAAGGTAGGACTTGAGCTGAGATGTGGAATCTGGGGGAGGGCATTCCGCCAGCTGGAGAGAAGGGTGAGAATAAGGGAGGGAAACAGCACGCGAGGGCTTCCCTGGCGGCCCAGTGGCAAAGAATGCGCCTGCCAATGCAGGGGACGTGGGTTCATCCCGTAGTCAGGAAGATGGCCGCCCACTCCAGTCTTCTTGCCTGGGAAGTCCCATGGGCAAGGGAGCCTGGCACTCTTTGCCTGGGGTTGCAAGTGGTCGGACATAACAGCGACAGCATGCAAAGCCACGAAACGGAGATCAGAGGGCCCCGGACACAGGGGCGGGAGTACACCTCTTTGGTGAGAGGAGAGTTGGAAGAAAAGCGTTGTCGGAGCAGCGCACTGGGTTATACTGCGAACATCTGTAGGGAGAGCAGAGAAACTGGGGAACCATTTTCGAACAGGAAAATCAGGAAACACAGTGTGATGTCTTGGAAAGAGTAGTCAGCTGTCTGGGTGCCAGGTGGGTAGAAAGAAGGTAGATTGGCTTAGTGGGAGGCTTGGCACCATCTGTGTGAGTTGTGGAGGCTGTGCACAAATTCATGTGGGGATAGGGGGATGGAGAGACGGTGGCCCCACAGAACCTCCAAGTCTACTGAGGGCCTGGGGAAGGGATGGCTGAGGGTGATGGCAGACGAGGTGGGCTACTCCCAAGATGGTCTCCCAGGGGCTCCGGGCCCTGGAGACCCCATCTTTGTGTAACCTCCTCCCCTCGAGTGAGGGCCTCTAACCCATAGACAGCGGCACATGTGAGGGGATGTTACTTCTGAGATTAGGCTATAAAGAGACCTGGGCTTCTGCCTTGCTTGCCCTCTTTCACCCACTGATGGAAGACCATGGCCATCTCATGAGCTAGACCACAGACGGGGGCTGCCTCCTGCCAACAGCCGGCAAGGAGCCGGGCCCTCCGTTCAACAGCCTTTGAATTCTGCTGACAACCTTGTGAGTACAAGTGGAAGTGGATCCTTCCCCACTCAAGGAATTGGGACCTGGAGGAGACCTTGGTCCTGCCTGACACTCCGTGAGTATAGCCTTGTGCTGAGCAGCATATTACCCCAAGGAAATAATGTACACGTATTATTTCACAGTTTTTGTGGCTCAGGCATCTCAGTCCTGTCTGCTTGGGGTCTCTCACAAGGTAGCAGTTGTATCAAGGCTTGGCTGGTGAGGATCCGCTTTCTTGCCCACTCACATGGTTGCTGGCTGAACTCAGTTCCTCCTGGGTTATTGGGCCGAGGCCTTGGCTCTTTGCCACATGGGTTTCTTGGATGGCATCACTGATGCAATGCACATGAGTCTGAGTGAACTCCGGGAGTTGGGGATGGACAGGGAGGCCTGGCGTGCTGTGGTTCATGGGGTCGCAGAGCTGGACACAACTGAGCGACTGAACTGGACTGAACTGAGGGCACCTACAACATGGGGGATTACTCTATCAGAGTGAGCAGGGAGAGAACACTGGCAAGACAGAATTCAGTCTTGGGCCTTTGCTTTCACTACAGACTGTTCTCTAGAATGGATTAGACTCCTTTAGCCATAGGTCTGGCTCACTTTCAAGGGAGGAATTCACACATGTGCATTAATACCAGGAGTGAGGATCGCTAGGGACCCTGTCAGAAGCTGCCTACCACAGTGATAGGCATTTATTATCACAGTTTTTGTGGTCTTCCCAAAGGGTCTTAGGCTCTCAGAGGGGCCTTGTGCTTTGTATGTAAGTGCTTAATAAATATTTATTGAATAACTGAGATGATGCTTGCAAAGACTCTTAAAGGTCTCTGAACAGTAATTTTCAACTTAGGTGTTAAGGCATTGATGGTCTCTTCAATGGGTCAACAGTATAATAGGGATATTGTGAAATTCAAGGACAAAATTCTGTCCCTACATACAAAAACCTACTTCACTTCAGTGGGTTTAAGAACTCAGGGCTGAACTGTGTAGCTGTGCTGTCTCCAAAAGTGCCTGGCTGAGGGATGGGGTGCCCTCTCACTGAGCTGCGTGCGCTGGCCGGGACCGCGTCAGTGGGGACAGATGCGTGCCGTTTGGGAGGATGCCCACCTGCAGGGGTGCTGTTCTGTAGGTAGCACATAGGCCACACCCGTGGTTCTCTGGGGATGTGGCAGCCTTCACACCTCTTCTCCCATCTGCTTTCACCCGTTCTCCAACTGTACCCGCTGAAATGGACTCGAGGGAGGAGGGGGACTGTATCCCATCCACACCTGACTTCGGGAAAGATTAAATTCTGTTTGAGAAGGACTTTGAGAGTCAGGGAGAGAAGGAAATGCACAAATGCAGACAAATTCCACCATCCTTATTAAACTGCCGAGAAAATTCTACACACACAGCCGTACCACCCTCTCCCTGAGTGCTGGGTCAGACCTGACAATAGCAAACAAACAGCAAGCTGTGATCTGTTTTTAATTCCAAATGAAAATCCACCCCAAATAGAAACGAGTCGGAGAAAAAGCAGCTCGGCAACAATGTGTGCTTTGGCTGAGGACCCCAGGAAGCCTTGCTTCTGTGAACCTCAGCCCCCTTCCCTCCCCGACTCACGGTGACTCTGAAAAGCTCAGCTCACACCCCTGGAATGGTGCTGTATTGAGGATAAGGATGTTGACAATAGGGTTTAAGCTGCATAAATAACTGCAAATTGCTGTTTGGCCCAGCAACTGCCAGCCAAAAAAGAATAAAATAAATAAGGAAAGAGATGATACTTGGAGTATAAGTTGTGGGGAGGGGGAACCGGGAAGTAAGTCAGAGCTGGCAACCAGAGTGGAAAAGACACTCTGACAAGGTGATCACAGGCCACCCATAGTCGTTAAGCAGCTATTAGAAGTTATTTTGACAGGACGTGTGGCATACTTCAAGCGGAGGAATCAAAGCCCCAAATGATCAGGGACATGTTGCCGGAAAGTTCTGGCTTAAAGAACAAGCTACTCTAATAATTTTCCAGTAGTCACATATGGATGTGAGAGTTGGACTGTGAAGAAAGCTGAGCACTGAAGAATTGATGCTTTTGAACTGTGGTGTTGGAGAAGACTCTTGAGAGTCCCTTGGACAGCAAGGAGATCCAACCAGTCCATTCTAAAGGAGATCAGTCCTGGGTGTTCATTGGAAGGACTGATGCTGAAGCTGAAACTCCAATACTTTGGCCACCTGATGCAAAGAACTGACTCACTGGAAAAGACCCTGATGCTGGGAAAGATTGAGGACAGGAGGAGAAGGGGATGACAGAGGCTGAAATGGCTGGATGGCATCACCGACTCAATGGTCTTGGGTTTGGGTGGACTCTGGGAGTTGGTGATGTACAGGGAGGCCTGGCGTGCCGCGGTTCATGGGATCACAAAGAGTCCGACACAATTGAGTGACTGAACTGAACTGAACTCTAATGATTGAGGACTGCGCTAGCGGGGGCGTCAGGTCTTTTTGTAACTTCCGTGTCCTCCTGTTGGTGCCGGTGTGCAGAGCAGGAAGAAGGAACGACAGGAACGTGTTTGTAGCGACGAGGGAAACGCCGGCCCGGCAGCCATTTTGTGCCCCTCAGCTCTTGGGCTTTCTCTTGGCAACATTTTCAGTGGCTTCTCCAACACCCTGCCTCAAAGAACTCTGCCGGTGTTGGAAAGTTAGTTCCTCCTCGAAGAACTCTCCCCAGGGTGCAGCCAAGGCAAGAAAGACTAGAGCGGCCACACGTGTGCCCTCCAGCCTCTGGTTTCTCGCCACCTCTCGGCCTCACTCCACCACTCATGCCGATGAGTCCTTTGCTTGCAACCAGTCTTTCTCTTCCCCAATCTTCTTTTCAATCTCACCAACTCCAGAAAGGCATTTTCGTTAAGCTGTAGCAGAAGAGTTTTATTGTTTTGTGTGTTTATTTGGCTGCACTGGGTCTTAGTTTTGGCCTGCGGGATCTTTGATCTCCGTTGCAATAGGTGGGATCTTTAGTTGTCTCATGTGGGGTCTAGGTCCCTAATCAGGAATTGAACTTGGGTCCCCTGCATTGGGAGTGTAGAGTCTTAGCCCCTGGACCACTAGGGAAGTCTCTGTAGCAGAAGAGTTTTAAGTGAGAAGAAATAAAGAATTCACTGGATAGAATGCTTGCTGAATAAAGGGAGGAAAACACAGTTGGCAGTTAGGGAATTTCAGACTCTGGTGTCCCTACTGATCTGTGTGCCCAGAACTCTCCCCAGTCCCAGCCACAGCCTTCTTCTGAAAGCCATTTCTCCTTTCCCTTTCAAACATGCACAGAAGATGCAGCTTTCTTCCACAGTCACACGTGCTGGTCATAGACTATTGGTGTGGAGTGGTCATCTAAATAAAACTGGGTGTAGCAGCTAGCTTATGCTGCCTAACAAATTACATCAAAATATGATGTCTTAAAATAATACTTATTTTCGTTCAAGAGTCTGAGTGTCGACTAGACTTCTCTACTTCATGCTCCAGGTCTGCAGATTCCTGGGATGGCTCTGTTCACTGCATATTCATTCCGGTGCCCAGGCCGAAGGAGCAGGACCTCCTTGGGGGAAAGTATCACTCACAGGAATGGCCGAAGTGTAAGATGGTGGGTGGAAACATATGATGATTTGCTCTTTGTGTGCTCCTGTCTCTCTGATCTTACTTGGGCCAGCTTATTTCCCATTTTTCTACCATTTTCTTCCTCTGTGAGGCTGGATGGAATTAGAGAGTAAGGTGAGAGGTTCTACTGTGCCTTATCAAACAGAGGTGTTTAGAAAAAGAGAGAAAAATTCACTTGTAAATGGTGCAAGGAAGATAGACTTCAGAAAGACTGGCTGGCCTATCAAAAACATAAGTAGCGTTTAGTGAAAAACTGCAAAATCATCGGTTACCAAGCTTACATTACTCCTGTTGTTTAACTGCTCAGTCATATCTGATTCTTTCTGACCCCATGGTCTGCAACACACCAGGCTTCCCTGTCCTTCACTATCTCCCAGAGTTGGCTCAAACTTGTGTCCGTTGAGTCAATGGTGTCAGTCGTCCCCTTCTCCTGCCCTCAGTTTTTCCCAGCATCAGGGTCTTTTCTAGTGAGTTGGTTTCTCTACATCAAGGGGCCAACGTATTTGAGCTTCAGCTTCGGCAACAGTCTTTCCAATGAATATTCAGGACTGATTTCCTTTAGGATTGACTAGTTGGCTCTCCTCACAGTCCAAAGGACTGTCCAGAGTCTTCTCCAACACCACAGTTCAAAAGCATCAATTCTTTTTTTTTATGTATTTATTTATTTTTTATTTTACTTTACAATTCTGTATTGGTTTTGCCATACATTGACATGAATTCTAAGGTGCTCGGCCTTCTTTATGGTCCAGCTCTCACATCCATACATTAAGGTGAAAACAGCAACTCGCTCACATGATAATCATATCCATCTAGGACATGATACATATTGAAATATCTGCTTAGCCAAAGTTGGAGATAAAATTGCTTTTGTTGCAGAGTCACAGGTTTACAGGAAATATGCAAAAACTTTTTCTTTGAGGGACTAGAAGCATATGAGATGATCATGATGGCTTTAAATTATGTCTACAAATTCTCTGAAACTATCCCTTCAAAAGGTGGAACCTAATTCTTCTTCATGTAATAGTGGGCCAGACAGTTAATTGCTTCTAAAGAAAAGGATGTGGGAGAAGAGATGGTGTGTAGCTTTGGAGATTAGGTCATTAAAGGCATTTCAGTTTCTACCTGCTTGTTCTTGGGTCACTTTCCCTGGTGCAACCAGCTGTCATGTCATGGGACACCCTATGGGAAGGTCCATGTGGGTGAGTAACTGAGACCTCCTTCCAGCACTAACTCCTCGACCTAAGTGAGTCAGCTTGAAGGCAGATCCACCCGCCTCACTTCAGCCTTCCGATGACTGTAGCCCTAGACAACGTTAACTGTAACCCCACGAGACACCTTGATGCAGAACCACTCATCTAATCCCCACCTGGATCTCTGATCCAAGAAGCTAAGTGGGATAATAAGTGTTTATTGCTTTCAGCTGCTAAATTTTGGGGTCATTTGTTATGCCCCTGAAGGAGGACATGGCAACTCACTCCAGTACTCTTGCCTGGAGAATCCCATGGACAGAGGAGCCTGGTGGTCTATAGCCCGTGGTGTCACAGAGTCAAACACAACTGAGTGACTAACACATACACAACTTGTTAGGCAGCCATAGAAAATGAACGCAGCAAGCCAACCTATTGTTTTTGGTTTATCACAGGCTGTAGAGTGTTGTGCTGGTGGTTCCTTTTGACTTGTGTCGTATAAACGCTCAGATATTGAAGAAAGACTGAGTGGCCTCTTATGAGCAGTCCAAGCCTTCTTATGAGGTTCTGTATTGGAACACAATGCCCAGTGCTTTCTGTAAGTTTGTAATTGACATTCCCACCAGCAGTATGTGAGACTGAAGCCTGGGAGAAGTCCACAGGCTGTGGAGCAGCTAAGCGTAGGTGCTACACTGGCTGGGCCTGCGCCCCAGAGGCCTTGAGCTGTGACTGCTGAAGCCTCTGTGCCTGGAGTCTGTGGGCCACTGCAAGGGAAGCCACGACAGTGAGAAGCCCGTGGACCACAGCAAAGAGCAGCAACTCACCACAGCCGGAGAAAGCCCGCGGGCAGCAGTGAAGGCCCCGTGCAACCAACTAAATACAATAAATGAGTTAATAAGAAAGATTTCCGTTAAAGTATACGAGACTGAATGCACACTTGAAGACGGTGCGTGTACTCGTGGAGTAGCGATTCATTTACCCGCTGTGACTGTTATAGGCAGCAGAGAACGCTGGCCTGGCAACATAGGCATTGTGGCCGAGTAGGACGAAGACTGGCACCTATTGGCTCCGTTAAGACCGATTTAACCATCGGGCATCACAGGCGGAGCGTCCATAGCCTGGGAGCATTTCAAAGATATGTACAAGTGTTTGAGAAGTGAAATAACTTATTTACCCAAACATTTGTTGATGGACATTTGTTTTGTTTCCAATTTCTTGTTAGAAATAAGGCTGGTGTACGTATAACTGATTCACATTGCTGAAAACTAACACAGCATTGTAAATCCAGCATACTTTATTTAAAAAGAAAGAAGGCTGACGTGAGTAACTGTGTTCATATGTCATTTTGCCTGGGCACCAGTACGTCTGTAGGGAAATGCCTAGATGAGAAAATGCTGGATCTGTAGTTTCATGAATGTGTGGTTTTGATCTAATTGACCGAATTGCTTGTTTTTCCTCAGTTTTACCAATAGAGAGTGTTATCAAACTTTTAATATTTTCCTGTTCAGATAAGTGGGCCCTTTGTGCTTGAGGAATTCATAGCTTTGCCTGGCAAAACATTATCACTTAATGTATGCTTTATTAATACAAAATGAGTCTGAGAACAACTTTAGGAGAATAAAAATACTAATTTTTGAATATCTGTGCATGTTTCAAAAAGATTCTGAGGATATCTATGAATATATTTATAACGACACAGGGTAAAAACATACAGAGATTGAAAAATTAGGTAAAGAGTAAAAGTGGGAGTGGAATTCTTATAAAGGTTTGGTTATGACACAAGTCTTTAGGTCCTTAGGTCTTAAGTAGGTGCTGAGAGAGTGTTATGAATTTGACTCTGAGTTCCCTGGCGGCCAAAATAAAGATGCAAATGTGGTTAGTCCGAGGAGTCACAGTGAATATAATATTCACAATAAATCTGTATGTTTAGACCCTTCTATTTTTGTGACACTTTATCCCAGTTGATTTTAGGTAGATATATTCTTGTCTTCGTTTTACAAATAAGAGCCCAGGGCACAGGTAGTTAAGTAACTCACCTATGATTGCGTACCTATTAATAAGAGGTACCTGGTTTGGCATTTAGACAGCATGGTCCAGAGTCTGCATTTTAAATTATTATGTAATTTTTAGTGACCTCTCAATTGAGCATGAGCCATTTAGGCAGTAGCTGTGATGAAAACATCTTAAATCCTCAGACATTTATTATACATTTCTATTCTGTGAACTAGTCATACCTAGGATATGATTTGATAGACCTGTTAAGCGCCAGAGCTGCACGTGCCACATGGCATTACCCCTCCATTCTGGGGAGTGGTTTAGATTAATCCTTAGATCTTGCCTCTTTCTTATCTTTTTGCCTAACTTTTATAGCTACTTAGGGCTTTCAAAGCCTAAGACAGTTGTCATCTCCTCCTCTGTTTTGTTCTACCTCCATTTATCTGGAAGGAGATTCCCAGAACAAGCTGTGTTCAAGTCTTATGTATCTTTCAGGTCTTTTTTAGGGTTCAGTTCAGTTCAGTCGCTCAGTCGTGTCTGACTCTTTGCGATCCTATGAACCGCAGCATGCCAGGCCTCCCTGTCCATCACCATCTCCTGGAGTTCACTCAGACTCACGTCCATCGAGTCAGTGATGCCATCCAGCCATCTCATCCTCTGTCGTCTCCTTCTCCTGCCCCCAATCCCTCCCAGCACCAGAGTCTTTTCCAGTAAGTCAACTCTTCACATGAGGTGGCCAAAGTACTGGAGCTTCAGCTTTGGCATCATTCCTTCCAAAGAAATCCCAGGGCTGATCTCTTTCACAATGGACTGGTTGGATCTACTGGAGTTCAAAGCACTGGTCTAAGTCCAGTCTTCCACTTTGCCAATTAAAGGAACTTTCTGAACATGTTTGTGGTTGACCAGTGCATCGAATTGTCCCAGGAAAGAAGTCAGAAAAACATTTTATGTATTTTACAGTTGCCAAAAATTGGTATATAAGAATATAGATTTGTGTGTCTTGTTAAATCTATTCAAACTCAGTCAAAAAGACCTAGCCAATATAATGAATAGACATTTTATACAAAAGAAGAGTTGCCAAATAGGTAGGCATAGTGAAGCTATGATCATTCTCTCTTTGAAAATTCTACCATGACCACAATATGCCTTTTTATTAGCTTTATACACACTGTGTGACTTTTAGAATATTCCTTAATCAGTATTTTCTCCTTCAGTTCCCTTAGAAAATAGGAATATTCAAATTGTGGCTCCATAGATATCTACGAAGAATAATCACAATGTCTAAGATCCTCCCTGGGGGAAAAGCATCTTCACGTTTTCTTCAGGAACGGAAACACCAGGATGTTTCTGGCGTGTTCACATGAGAGATATGGTCACTAAGGCGTCAACAAGTCAGCTTCTGATATTCGAACTGTTAGGGACCACCTCTTCAGATCTGTTTTCCAGAGGAAATAATGACTATAGCACTTTTCTTTCACAATTTTCAAAATACTTTCATTGGTGGTGGTGCAGGAAGCATGGGAGATGTCTTACAGGAACTGAGTATTTTTATCCTGAGAGTCACATTATGGGTTCCTCCTCCACACCGTAAAAATCTGCTGCTCTGTGTTAGTCATGAGGATATTATCTCCAAGCTCTAAACTTGTCCTTTGCTTTGTGATCCTGAGGCTGGGACTCTGCAAAACACATATGACTTTATAAACTGATCACACTAGGCTCTGCCAGTAGGGAGCACTAGAGGGAGAAGGCAAGATCCTTCCTGTTCTGGTTTCGCTTCTTGTTCCTGTGACTGTAACCGTAGCTGTTACAGAGAGGAAGCCGATTCTGACTCCATGTTGGAAACTGTTCCTTTGACTTGCTTTTCATTGCTTTTGTTATTTTAATCATAACTAATAGCCTGCCTCAGAGGACACTGCCCATCTGCCTAAAGTGAGTGAAGGTGCTCAGTCGTGTCCCACTCTTGGCGACCCCGTGGACTGTAGCCCACCAGGCTTCTCCATCCATGGGATTTTCCAGGCAAGAGTACTGGAGTGGGGTGCCATTTCCTTCTCCAGGGGATCTTCCCGACCCAGGGACTGAACCCAGGTCTCCCGCATTGTAGGCAGACGCTTTACCGTCTGAGCCACCAGGAAAGTCCCGTCTGCCTAACTGTAAACTAAAGTGCCTTTGTTCAGCTTATAGAGAGATAATCTGACCCTGCTCACCTGTGAATGCCTACAACAAAAAGAAGAGGTTAACATACCCCTTCCAAAGGTTAGGGATTCCCAGAGATGCTTTGGAAGACTGAAGACCCTTTACTTCCCCATCACCTCTCCCCCTCTATTCTGCCTTTCGACTTTAGATCCTCTTTGCATTTCTCTCTCTGACTCTGTAAAAGAACCTGGCATCCAGGCCCCAATAAGATGGTTACTCTGAGACGTTAGTCTGCCATCTTTTTGGTCAGCCAGCTTTCCGAATAAAGTCATATTCTTTGCCTCACCACCTCATTCACTGGCCTGTTGTGTGGTGAGCAGAGCTAGCTTGGACTTGGTGACATAGCGATGCTCGTTCCCCCAGGTAGGGGGAGCCCCTTCCTAGAGCAGCACAGGAATCTAGCTTGCCGGGAAGCCTTTACGGCTCCCTCTTCAGAGACGCCAGCTCTAGCTGGCTGGAGCCACCTCCTCAGAAGTCTGGGTCCCAACCACCGGGACCCTCCTCTGGACTCAGGGCCTCCAGGGCCATGTAAGCAGTGCCCCTCCTCAGCGGCCTGAGCTTCAGCTCCATGGAGCCCCCTTTGGAATAATTTGAATTTTAAAATTTCAACCTTTTCTCTTTATTCCCTCAGTCCAGGGAGCAGTGGCTATTTCCTGAAGTCGCCACCTCCAAGACACCTTACAGTTCTTCCTATCCTTTGATTTAGTCAGTTAGCAAATAAATTAAAATTTCTGTTTGGATAACTGGTGTCATTTTTGCCTTTGGAGTGGATTCTGACTGATACGTTCCTGCCTCAGAGAAGTGTCTTATGAACACTGATATGACTTCAAATTCATGATGTAATGATCCAATGGGGGTGCTGAGAAATAATGCTTTGGACTTTGTAAGATCCATTCACAAGCAAGGAAAAGTTTAGATTGATGATAACAACGACAAAATCCTTTGAGAAGTTGGTAGGACTACAGTGATCAGGATCGGATATATTGGGAAGAGGGTGAAAATCTCAAGACAGGATAAGTGTGTTGTCACTTAGTTGGGAGTTTACCCTCTAGCAGCTCAACAGTCACTGCTATGAGACTGACTACTTACTTTATAAGTTTGTGCTATAGCAAACTCTAAACTGTTGCAATGATTTTATGGTCACCTGATCCAACTAGTAAGAGAAAGAGCTAGAATTTGAGCTCAACCAAGTCCTATGTGTTTCCACCACCCTAAACCACCTCAGAAGCTCCTAAACCAGATGGAACTTGTAGAATTTCATGGTACAAGAAGTCTATACCACTGGAATTGGAGCAGATGTTCCAGGCTTCAGTCTAAACTTCTCAGGAGGCTGTAGGCTACATCTTTTCTAGGCTGTTATCTCCCCCAAACTATGCAAACAGCATTAGAAGATACATCAATTAGCAGAAAACGAAACTCAGACTGGCTTAAGTGGAAAAGGAGCCTTATCGGCTCGTGTATTACAGTCAGAAGTTCAGGGTTTGGTGAGCTTCACTATTGGTTGATCCCCCGTGACGTTATTGATACCAAAGACCTGACTTCAGCATTTTTCCTTCCCTCTTTCACGCCACTACCTAGTTCTAGCTCTAGTCTATGACTGACGTGTGTGTGGTTGTGAGGCGGCTGCCGGCAGTCATCAAGGTGACACGCTTCCACTTCCATGTCTAAATAGAGGAGAGGTGCCTCTTCCCCACCAATGAACAGAAGCCTTGTTCTTTGCATTGTTTGGACTGAGCTGAACCAGTGAAGGAGAGTAGATGGTATGTACTGGTTGCTTTGGGCTTCCCTGGTGGCTCAACAGTGAAGAACTAGCCTGCCAATGCAGGGCGTGCGGGCTTGATCCCTGGGTTACAAAGATCCCCTGGAGGAGGAAATGGCAACTCACTCTAATCCCATGTCAGAGGAGCCTGGCATGCTGTAGTCCATAGGGTCTCAAAAGAGGTGGACATGACTTGGAGGCTAAACAACAACAACAACAATTGCTTTACAGTTGGTTTACTGATCTTTTCTAAACCAATTGTCTTGTCAAGGTTGATGTGGAGGTGGGATGGGATTGTTCTGATTTGAATACTAATCAAAACTCACTCCCTTCTATGACTGGGGGTGAGATTTATGGTCCCCAAAGCCCATGAGTAGGCAAAGGCAACCCACTCCAGTACTCTTGCCTGGAAAATCCCATGGATGGAGGAGCCTGGTTGGCTGCAGTCCCTGGGGTTGCACAGAGTCGGACACGACTGAGTGACTTCACTCTCACTTTTCACTTTCCTGCATTGGAAAAGAAAATGGCAACCCACTCCAGTGTTCTTGCCTGGAGAATCCCAGGGACGGGGGAGCCTCACAGGCTGCTGTCTATGGGGTCGCACAGAGACAGACACAACTGAAGTGACTGTAGGAGCAAAGCCCATGAATGAGGATCCCATGAATCTGGAAAGAGAAAAGCGGATCCTGGTTAAGTTATCAGTGAATGTCCTCTGGCTACCCAGCACTCATGCATACCCTTCTTTCCATCCATCCTCTCGGAAACATCCACATTACCCCAGTAGAGACAACCCAAAGATTTGATACATTAACTCCAAGTTTTGATTTTCTGGGTGATGTGGGGTGATATCCATGTCATCATATCTGGATGAAACTTTTTGTAGTCTAAGGACTTTTGGTAATAAAATGTTATCCATGTACAACACAACCCATAGAAGAGAGAGTAGGATAACTGGATTAAAAAAATGCTGTTTGGAAAACTGAGAATGAGAAACGGCATGTGATAGCTCTTAGTCAGGTGATATAATTCCTGCTGGACAGAAATGGTGAGAACTGCATTCTAGCAGTGAATTCTGTGGAGAGTCATCTTGACTGCCCAAAGTCTTCTTTTTGGAAAGCTTTCCATTGTCCACTATTTTCCTTGGCTCCTTCGGATAAGCAGCATGATACTGGGGTTAAGAGTAAAGGCTTTGGAGTCAGAATGCCTGGATTCTAATAACCAACTTTTTTATTTTCTAGTTGGGCAAATTTCTTAGCCTCTTTGTGCTTCAGTTCCCTCAGATGTAAAATGGGGATAATAATAGTCCTTGTCTTTTAGGATTAATAAGCATGTAAAGAGGGAATTAATCCATGCAAAATGCTTAGAACATTGCTTCACATACATAAAGTGCTCAAGAAATATAATGAGTCTTGGGGAGGATGATATTTCTCAGGGTTTCTTTGAAAATGGAGCTTCCTTGATTATTTAGTGGGCTTCTGGCCTAATTCCTTCTGGTCAGTTCCATAGTCAGATACCTGGCTAGTCAGAATTCAGATTCCCTTGAGCTTGGGAAGTATGTTTTTTGAGACCAAGGTACTAGCTTATGTGGAACTGGGCATAATTTTCTGTCGTATTTGTGCAGAAACAAAAGTATCTTAGGTCATCTCACTACTGTGTATGACTACCTAGATCTTATTTACTTGCGTCTCTTGAACCAAACCTTCCACTAAGACTACCCACTGGGAGCTGTGTCCATGCTGGATATTTGTCAAATAGTATGTCAGCCATCAGGCAGAGGTGGAAGGGAAGCCCCAGTCACCAGTGCTCACCCACTCTGCTCTATTGAAGCTGGTGTTATCGTGACTGAGTATACAATTGTGGGCCTTATAACATCTTCGTCTTTTCTTACCCAGGTTGGCTGAGGCAATCCATGGGAGAATGCTTCACAGCATGTCAGCCCGCAACACAATGGCCATCTGTGCTCTTCACAGGTGTGTTTCTGCTATCACCCCTTTCCACTACCGTCACTCCGACTCCAGCGCAAATTTGAGCTGCTCTGTAAGACTTTTCTTTTATAAAGTTCTATGGGGCAAAAATATGAAGACAGGCCTAGTGGCTCAGATGGTAGAGAATTTTGCCTGCAATATGCAGACCCAGGTTCAATCCCTGGATCAGGAAGACCCCCTGCAGAAGGGCATGGCAACCCACTCCAGTATTCTTGCCTGGAGAATTCCAAGGACAGAGAAAACCGGCAGACTTCAAGGGGTCTCAAAGAGCAACTAACACGACTGAACAGCTAACACGGTCACTTTCACTTTCATGGGGCAAAACTATGAAGACAGGCCTAGACATTTATAGCAGGGCTTTATTTTGTACCCATTTCATGTTTCACTCAGATAAACCATGAATTCTACTTTCTCCCATTTTCACATAAAACTACATACACCGCACTGTACATGTAAGACAAATTTGGAAAAGAGCCTCAAGCTGGCCTCTGAAATTGTGTAAGCAATTATCACATTTTTGTGCGCAAATGCAGTAATTATATGTGTAATTTGGCAGCTGGGTTTGAAAATTTGGCCTTAAATGGAACATAGACAGGAAAAATAAATGTTGGAAAATGCCAATATTTTATAAAGATTTTGAATCAAATAATGGTGAAATTATTGCAAGCCATCTTAATTTTTAATTATAATGATCATTACACAATATACAATAATTTTTGAGGAAGAAAAGAACTATAGATCAATTGCCCATCGTTTTTGTCAGAAAAAAATGCCTCCATTCTTAGGGAGGATAATTGTATTTTTCAGAGGTTATGGTACATATTTCAAAGGCTTTTTTTCTTATGAAGAAAAGATAGTGATTGCTTACTAGTTCAAGTTCTATGACATATTTTACTATAGAAGAAAAGGACTCTTTGTACTGATTACTTTAGAGGAAGAGTAGTATTAACTCTGTGCTTTATGTGAGCTAGTAATCTTAAATTAGATAAAGCTTTCTTTATGAGCATTTAAGTTTTAGAATATAAGATTATAGCCTAAATGAAGAGTAATTTAGATTTCTTTGATCTAGGTTTAGGTTGAAGTTTTATAGTAAGATCATAGTTTTTATATTGTCATCGGGATTGAATCTAGTTTGCATGGCTTTTTCCTGTGGTTATGAGCACTGGTGACTTGGGAGGATGTAAGGCTGACCGTACAGCAGTGTTATCCCCTGTGATTAGTAGAGTAATGGAGACGTTAACTCTGCAGGCTATGAAGCCAGCCAACCTGTATTCCAGTCCTGGCTCCACTGCTCTGTTAGCCCTGTGACCTCGACACTGTTACTTAATCCTTAGCCTCTCCTCACCTTAGACTCCCCACATGATAAAATGGGAATGATAGCATGCCCACCAAATAGAGTCATCTCAGGGACAGAAAGAGCTGATCATACCTGGTAGAGTGTCTGACACCGGTAAGCCCTCAAGCATGGGGACCATTATTGTTCTGATCACCCTTCGTGACTCTGTTGAGCCCCAGTCATGACTAAGTGAGGAGGATAACCAGCTCAGGCAATGTGAGGGCAGGAGACGGCTCGCATGTACAGAGAAGTCCATAGGAAGTCCGGGTTCTCCAAGATGAGGCAACGCCCCCCAACGGCTTGATAAAGACGGCGACAGTGCGGGCAGAGCTCGGTTATGGGAATTTATTTCTATTCTGTGGCAGACTGTTGAGAGTCTTCCAGGATGTGCTAAATTAGGGGATAGGGGAGGATGTAGACTTCAGAATCCTTCTCTTTCAAGGAATCTGAAGTCTACAGAGGGAATGAGATCAGCGCCTGCATGACTATAACGCCTACTGTAACGTAGTCAGGGCTGAGGGAAATAAACAAGTGGCTTTGGGCGTTAAAGACAAAGGTGGGGGGAGGGTGAACTCGCAAGTAGTTTTCCCCTTATTCTAAAATCCTGCAAATCTTCTGAGGATAGGTAACTTTTCAGGCAGGCATTGAAGGAGACTCCGGTTAAGCAGATATAATAGGGCTGGAGATGAATCCAATGAGGAAAACAACACAGACGAGGCAGAGGAGGGAAGAAAGGAGCACCCAAGAGCATCTGGGAGATCCAGCGTGCTGGGGATAATGTAAATAGAGTGTCATAGGAGGACTGGACAGACTTAGAGAGGATTTGAATATTATGGTGAGAAGTTTGGGCTTAACTTGGCATGCAAAATGCAGCTTTAAAAGAGAAAGGTTGTGAACAGACTTGTTGTGCATCAGAGAACGATTTCAAGGTCTTGTTAAAACATATATTTCCAGGACTTCTTTGGCCGTCCAGTGGTTAACACTCCAAGCTTCCAATGTAAGGGGTGCAGGTTCAATCCCTGGTTGGGGAACTAAGATCCCGCACGTCACGTGGCACAGCCAAAACAACAAGAGAAAACAAACAAACAAAACACCCACATATTCCTGGCCCACAAATCCCAGAGATTCTGATTCAGCAGATCCGCGGCTGAGCCACAGAATTTGCATTTCCAGTGATGTCACATGTCACACTGATGTGATGGGTTCAGAGAACACACTGAAGAGGCCTGACACAGGGCACATGGGCTTCCAGAATGTTCTGTTTGCAGGTCCTTATTAGTTTAAAAAATCCAGTATCAGCTCAGTTCAGTTCAGTTGCTCAGTTGTGTCCGACTCTTTGTGACCCTGTGGACTGCAGCACGCCAGGTTTCCCTGTCCATTGCCAGTTCCTGGAGTTTATTCAAACTCATGTCCATTGAGTCGGTGATACCATCCAGCCATCTCATCCTCTGTCATCCCCTTCTCCTTCTGCCTTCAATCTTTCCCAACATCAGGGTCTTTTCCAGGGAGTCAGTCCTTTGCATCAGGTGCCCAAAGTATTGGAGTTTCAGCTTCAACATCAGTCCTTTCAATGAATATTCAGGACTGATCTCCTTTAGGATGGACTGGTTGGATCTCTTTGCAGTCCAAGGGACTCTCAAGAGTCTTCTCCAACACCACAGTTCTAAAGCATCAATTCTTCAGTGCTTAGCTTTCTTTACAGTCCATTTCTGACATCCATACATAACTACTGGAAAAACCATAGCCTTAACTAGATGCACCTTTGTTGGCAAGTAATGTCTCTGCTTTTGAATATGCTGTGTAGGTTGGTCATAACTTTCCTTCCAAGGAACAAGCATCTTTTAATTTCATGGCTGCAGTCACCATCTGCAGTGACTTTGGAGCCCCAAAAAATAAAGTCGGCCACTGTTTCCACTGTTTCCCCATCTATTTGCCATGAAGTGATGGGACCAGATGCCATGATCTTCGTTTTCTGAATATTGAGCTTTAAGCCAACTTTTTCACTCTCCTCTTTCACTTTCATCAAGAGGCTCTTTAGTTCTTGTAAACTTTCTGCCATAAGGGTGATGTCATCTGCATATCTGAGGTTATTGACGTTTCTCCCAGCAATCTTGATTCCAGCTTGTGCTTCCTCTAGCCCAGCGTTTCTCATGATGTATAGAAGTTAAATAAGCAGGGTGACAATATACAGCTTTGACGTACTCCTTTCCCTATTTGGAATCAGTCTGTTGTTCCATGTCAATTCTAACTGTTGCTTCCTGACCTGCATACAGATTTCTCAAGAGACAGGTCAGGTGGTCTGTTATTCCCATCTCTTTAAGAATTTTCAAGAGTTTTTTGTGGTTCACACAGTCGAAGGCTTTGACATAGTCAATAAAGCAGAAGTAGATGTTTTTCTGGAACTCTCTTGCTTTTTTGATAATCCAACAGATGTTGGCAATTTGATCTCCTGACTGTAGGTACGTTTATTCATTTTCAAGTTGTGGACAAAGCACTGTGTCAATATCTGCTGCACACAGCATAAAGTCTATCCCAGTATAACCAGAAGGGACTGAGCTCATGATGAAATAAACATGGGCTTATTTTTATTTTAATTACTTATGGTGCAAAAGTCTTTTTGCTCTCACTGAAATTGCTTTTGTATTGAATATGCTTCAGGATTTTCTGAAACAAAAAATGTGAGGTACAACCATTAAATATTTCTTAATCCATTTTTTCTAGCACTTTGTTGTAGTGGTTTTTGCAACTGAGGAATATTTCTCACAAAGACACATATCCAAATGGAAGAATTTCCTTTACTGGCCATTTTTAACTAAATTTCATTCACCAGTTATGGAAAGGCTTTCACTAAAATTTCGCTATAGATGTCCATCTTCTCTTATGTCTGTCAGTTGTTATTACAAAGCAATAAACAGGCTTTGCCATTTTTCATTATTATAAAAATTCCACTGAAATTCATTGTTTGGAATAGTTTTAAACTGGTTACAGAAATCCTATTTCCAAGTTTTTAGAGTATGCTGATATGAGATTTTTTTAAAAAGATGATTTATTTACTGATCTTGTTTATATCCAAATTCCATAGCAATGGACATCTTCGTATATATCCTTTCCAAAGTGTTCTGTCTACTGACAGAGCCTGAGTTTCTAAGGAAAGGTAGTTCTTTTGTATTTTCTAATGAAACATTACTTCCACCTTTAATGGACAGATTGTGTTATTAATGTTATTTTTATTGTCCTTTTGGCCGCCTGATGTGAAGAGCTGACTCATTTGAAAAGACCCTGATGCTGGGAAAGATTGAGGGCAGGAGGAGAAGGGGGCGACAGAGGATGAGATGGCTGGATGGATGGCATTACCAACTCAAAGGACATGGGTTTGGGTGGACTCCGGGAGTTGGTGATAGACAGGAAGGCCTGGTGTGCTGTGGTTCATGGGGTCGCTAGGAGTTGGACATGACTGAGCAACTGAACTGAACTTATTGTCATTAAAAAAAAATACTTGATAGGTGGCATGCTATTGATAGCTTACTTGTCATCAGAGAAAAGGTTAGCGGGTCTAGAACACTTGTCTTTCTGAAAATGTATGTTTGTAGCTTTTTTGAGCACTTTGCCATAAGCAAATCTGTGTAGTAGAAAATATGTTCATGGTTGTTCCCCATTTCAATTTGTCCCCAAAGAATAAATCACATTTTAAAGATTAAAAAACAATAAACCACACCGATGACATTCTGTGGTACTTTGTGCAGATCTGGCTCCCACTCTAGCTGCTTGTCTGTGTTGAGCAGGGTCAATGAGTGTCAGTGTGATCTGTCTCAGTAATCTTAGACAAAAGTTTTAAAAAGGTTTGGTAAAATAACTGGCCCCATTACTTACACAGGTTTACCATTAGAGAAGTAATTTACTGTTGAGGAGTATATTTTACCTTTGGCAGTCTGAAAGAATGAAATTCCATGTATTTTATTATTGAAACACAACTTAGCAAAAATTACATGCTGAGATTTGGTAAAATAGAAGTAGGGGTACTTTTGCTCTGTGTACGGTCATGTCCCACTCTTCGGGACCCCAAAGACTGTAGCCGTGTGCGGTTCCTCCGTCCATGGAATTCTCCAGGCAAGAATACTGGAGTGGGTTGCCGTTTCCTTCTACAGGGAATCTCCCAACCCAGGGACTGAACCCAAGTCTGCTGCATTGCAGGCAGATTCTTCACCACCGAGCCTCCAGGGGCGCCCTGTCAGACTTCAGAGCACTGTGTAATTTGTCCCAATTCTTGATTTAAAAATAATTTCTGGGCTGCCGGCAGACTGAAGGTAGTGGCGGGGTCTTGGAGCCCCGAGGACCAGGCTGGGTGAGCGAGGGCTGGAGGAGGTGCAGGGTAGGAGTTGCAGAGGCCAGGCCTTCTGAAGACTGTGGGGCACTGGCTCTCAGGCCCCTAGGGGCAGGTGGGGGAAATGAGCTCTACTCAGCAGCTTTTGGGGTTTCACAGAGGAATCAGGAGATGATGAAACCAAGGGGCCAGTCAGATGCAGAGGATGGGGTGGACTCTGACTTTGATACGGATTAATGGGATGATCCGGAGAAGGCAATGACACCCCACTCTAGTCCTCTTGCCTGGAAAATCCCGGAGACGGAGGAGGCTGCAGTCCATGGGGTCGCGAAGAGTCGGACAGGACTGAGCGACTTCACTTTCCCTTTTCACTTTCAAGCATTGGAGAAGGAAATGGCAGCCCACTCCAGTGCTCTTGCCTGGAGAATCCCAGGGATGGGGGAGCCTGCTGGGCTGCCGTCTATGGGGTTGCGCAGAGTCGGACACGACTGAAGCGACTTCGCAGCAGCAGCAGCAGCAGCAGCAGCAATGAAATGATCCATCTGGTGATGGAGGCGCAGAAAAGCCAAGAAGGAAGCAGTGAGCCATCATCAAGGAAGGTGAGGAGCTTCTCAAGAGTCTCCAAAGGGCAGCACCCGGAGCTGGTGATTCTTGGAAGAGCCCAGCAGTCCCTGCTCCCCTGTAGGATGGTGGCTCTGACAGGTGGAAGTCCAAGCCTCTGTCTACAGCTGCTCTCACACAACAAACGTTCTTGTGGGTGCCGGAGAGGCAGGGTCGTCACAGCAGTGAGGGGTCCCAGCTGCCAGCAGAGAAGCTCCTCAGAGAGGCCAAGGTCACAGAGTAGCCGGGCTGACCCTCACTGAAATGTCTGAGTGGCTCGAGGCTGACTGAAAGAAGCGGGTTCCTGAGATACGGAAGCGTCTGGGCCCATGGGCTGCCTCCTGCTCAGTGACAGGGCCCTGAAGAAGGGGATGTTGTCCTAAAAGGACTCAGTCCTGCTCCCCTGGCTCCTGCACGGACTCCTGGGGCTGGCCCTGGGCTCTCATCCCGCCTGCTCACTGCCCGTGTTCCCCGTCACTGTCATTGAGGAGGAGGCCTTGGAGGAATGGATTCCCCAAGGGTGGCCCCCAAGGTCCCTGTGGGAGAGTCTGCCCAGTGGCCCACCCCCAGCCCTGTCCCAGCGCCCTGTTACAGACGTGCCACCTGCTCCTGCTCCAGCCTTCAGGGGCCTCCAGGTGGCCTACGAGAAGGGCACTTCAGGGCATTGCCCCCTGCTGCAGCCCGGGGCCCTGGCCCATCGCCTCCCCAGCCCCTCTCAGGCTCTGAGCCCGGAACCATGCGCCAGAAAACTCATCAAATGAAGCAATGCCTGGGCCTCAGAAGCCTCTTTCCTACTCTGAGTTGGGGCTCTTGATGTCCCCACGTCTTCTCTTTGAGGTTGCTGATCTTTGCCCAGTATTTTTCTATATTTCCTTCCCTGTCCTTTCCCTTAGTTCCCATTGGTTGAATAATATTATTCAACTAAGTTGAATAATAATTGTGAAAGTGGATACTTGTCTTATCCCTGATCTTAGGGGGAATATTTTCAGTTTTTCACCATTGAGAATAATGTTTGCTGTAGGCTTATCATATATGGCCTTTACTGTGTTGAAGTAGGTTCCTTCTATGCCCATTTTTTGAAGAGTTTAAGTGAAAAAGTTGGCTTAAAGCTGAACATTCAGAAAATTAAGATCATGGCATCTGGTCCCATCACTTCATGGGAAATAGATGGGGAAACAGTGTCAGATTTTATTTTTTGGGGCTCCAAAATCACAGCAGATGGTGGTTGTAGCCATGAAATTAAAAGACGCTTACTCCTTGGAAGGAAAGTTATGACCAACCTAGATAGCATATTGAAAAGCAGAGACATTACTTTGCCATCAAAGGTCTGTCTAGTCAAGGCTATGGTTTTTCCAGTGGTCATGTATGGATGTGAAAGTTGGACTGTGAAGAAAGCTGAGTGCTTGAAGAACTGATGCTTTTGAACTGTAGTGTTGGAGAAGACTTGAGAGTCCCTTGGACTGCAAGGAGATCCAACCAGTCCATTCTAAAGGAGATCAGTCCTGGGTGTTCTTTGGAAGGAATGATGCTAAAGCTGAAACTTCAGTACTTTTGGCCACCTCATGCGAAGAGTTGACTCATTGGAAAAGACTCTGATGCTGGGAGGGATTGGGGGCAGGAGGAGAAGGGGATGACAGAGGATGAGATGGCTGGATAGTATCACTGACTCGATGGACATCAGTTTGGGTGAACTCCGGGAGTTGGTGATGGACAGGGAGGCCTTGCATGCTGCAATTCATGGGGTCACAAACAGTCAGACACGACTGAGCAACTGAACTGAACTGAACTGAACTGAATCATGAATGAGTGCTGAATTTTGTCAAAGGGTTTTTCTGTGTCTATTGAGATTAGCACATGGTTTTTATCTTTCAATTTGTTGATAGGGTGTATCACATTGATTGACTTGTGTATATTGAAGAATCCTTGCATCCCTGGAATAAGCCCAACTTGATCACAGTGTATGAGCTTTTTAATGTGTTGTTGAATTCTGTTTGCTAACATTTTGTTGAGGAATTTTGTATCTGTGTTCCTCAGTGATAAGGCTGGTAGTTACCTTATTTTGTATCAGGGTGATGGTGGCCTCGTAGAAGGAGTTTGGAAGTGTTCTTTCCTCTGCAACTTTTTGAAAGCGTTTTAGAAGGATAGCCATTAGCTCTTCTCTAAATGTTTGACAGAGTTCTCCTGTGAAGCCATCTGGTCCTGGGCTTTTGTTTTTTGGGAGATTTTTGATCACAGCTTCAGTTTCAGAGCTTGTAATTCGTAATTTCTATTTCTTCCTGGTTCAGTCTTGGAAGATTGAACTTTTCCAAGAATCTGTCCGTTTCTTCAAGATTATCCATTTTGTTGCCATATGGTTGTTGTAATAGCCTCTATAATCCTTTGTATTTCTGTATTATCTGTTGTAACCTCCCCTTTTTCCTTTCTAATTTTGTTGATTTGGTTCTTTTCTGTATTTTTTTTTTCTTGATGAGTCTGGCTAAAGGCTTGTCAATTTTTGTTTATCGTCTCAAAGAACCAACTTTTGTTTTATTAATCTTTACTATTGTTCCTTCCATTTCTTTTTCATTATTTCTGCTCTGATCTTTATGATTTCTTTCCTTCTGCTAATTGTGAAGTTTTTTGTTCTTTTTCCAGTTGTTTTAGGTGTAGAGCTGGGCTGTCTATTCGATGTTTTCCTTGTTTATTGAGGTAGGATCGTGTTGCATAAACTTCCCTCTCTGCTTTCGCTGCATCCCATAGGTTTTGAGTTGTTGTGTTTTCTTTGTCAGTTTTTTCTAGAAATTTTTTGATTTCACTTATGATTTATTAAGTACCTGTTGGTTATTTAGAAATGTGTTGCTCAATCTCCATGTGTTTTTTTTTTATGTTTTTTTTCCTTGTAATTGATATCTAGTCTCATAGTATTGTTGTCAGAGAAGATTCTTGATATGATTTCAATTTTCTTAAATTTACTGAGGTTAGATTTGTGACCCAAGATGAGGTCTATCCGGGAGAATATTCCATGTGCACTTGAGAAGAAAATGTATTCTTCTGCGTTTGGATGGAACGTCCTGAAGATATCAGTGAGGTCCTTATCATCTAGTGCATCACTTAAGACTTGCGTTTCTTTATTAATTTTCTGTTTTGATGATCTGTCCATTGGTGTCAATGGGTGTTAAAGTCTCCTATTGTTATTGTCTTACTGTCAGTTTCTCCTTTTATGTCTGTTAGTGTTTGTCTTACGTTCGAGGTTCTTGTATGGCGAGTGCATAGATATTTACAATTGTTATGTCTTCCTTTTGGACTGATCCCTTGATCATTACATAATGTCTTTCCTTGTCATGTAATACTCTTTATTTTAAGGTCTATTTTGTCTGAAATGAGGATCGCTACTCCAGCTTTCTTTTGCTTCCCATTTTCACAGAATCTATTTTTCCATCTTCTCATTTTCGGTCTATATGTGTCTTTAGCTCTGAAGTGGGTTTCTTGTAGACAGCATATATGTGGGTCTTGTTTTTGTATCCATTCAGCCAATATGTGTCTTTTGGTTGGATCATTTAATCCATTTACATTTAAAGTAATTATTGATATTTATGTTCCTATTGCCATTTTCTTAATTATTTGGGGTTTGATTTTGTAGATCTTTTTGTTCTCTTGTATTTCTTGACTGTATAAGTCCCTTTAATATTTGTTGTAAAGCTGGTTTGGTGGTACTGAATTCTCTTAACTTTTGTTTGTCTGAAAATCTTTTGATTTCTCCATCAAGTGTGAATGAGATCCTTGCCAGGTAGAGTAATCTTGGTTGTAGATTTTTCCCTTTCAGTACTTTAAATATATCCTGCCATTCCCTTCTGGCCTGCAGAGTTTCTATTGAAAGACCAGCTGTTAAAGGTATGGAATTTCCCTTGTATGTTACTTGTTGCTTTTCCCTTGCTGCTTTTAATATTCTTTCTCTGTATTTAATCTTTGTTAGTTTGATTAGTATGCGTCTCCTTGGGTTTATCTTGTATGGGACTCTTTGGGCCTCTTGGACTTGATTGACTATCTCCTTTTCCATGTTGGGGAAATTTTCAACTATAATCTCTTCAAAAATTTTCTCATACCCTTTATTTTTCCCTTCTTCCTCTGAGACCCTTATAATTCGAATGTTGGTGGTTTTGATATTGTCTCAGAGGTCTCTGAGACTATCCTCAATTCTTTCCATTCTTTTTATTTTATTCTGCTCTTTAGAAGTTATTTCCACCATTTTATCTTCCAGCTCACTGATTTGTTCTTTTGCTTCAGATATTCTGCTACTGATTCCTTTTGTTTTTAATCTCACTAATTGTGTTACTTGTCTCTGTATGTTTATTCGTTAATTCTTCTAGGTCTTTGTGAATTGATTCTTGCATGTTCTCCATTTTGTTTCTGGGGTATTTGATCATCTTGACTCTCATCATTCTGAATTCTTTTCCAGGTGGCTTGCTCTTTGCTGATTTGGACTCTGTGCTTCCAGTTTATTCCTTTATTTATGCACTATTTCTCAGCCTTTTCATTATTTTTTTTTTAACTTATTGTGTTTGAGGTCTCCTTTCTCCAGGCTTCAAGGCTGAATTCTTTCTTCCTTTAGGTGTCTGCCCTCCTAAGGTTGGTGCAGTGGCTTGTGTAAGCTTCGTATGGGGTAAGATTTATGCTGAGTTTTTCTTGTTGTTGTTTTGTTTTGTTTTCCTCTGATGGGCAAGGCTGAGTGAGGTGGTAATCCTGTCTGTTGATGATTGGGTTTGTATTTCTGTTTTGTTTGCTGTTGAATGAGGTGTCCTGTACGTGGCGCTGCTGGTGGTTGGGTGATGCGGGTCTTACTTTCAAGTGTTTCCTTTGTGGGAGTTCTCACTATTTGAGACTGTCTAGGGTTAGTTCTCTGGTAGTCTAGGGTCTTGGAGTCAGTGCTCCCATTCCAAAGGCTCAGGGCTTGATCTGCTGAAAACTCCCTGATGTCTGTGGAGGCGGTGTGGGCAGAGCTGCAGCTTGTGAGTGATGCTGAGGTGGCAGAAGGAGCATTCTCTGCAGACGGAGGGAGGCTGTGACTGCAGATGTGGGCGGATGGGGCTCGCACATGCGGACAGAGGTGGCTGGTCACGTCTGAGCCCTCCGTGCTCCTGGGCAGCTGGCTCAGTTCAGTGGAGGCTCTCTCCTACAGTCACCTGGTGCTTCTCTTGGCGGTACTTTCTCACTTCTTGCCGTAGGCTGGATCAGCCAAAATCCGAGTTTCTTGTTTAAATCCAAGCAAATCTCCAACTTGTGTAGTTGATAGAACAAATGTTCATAGTCATGAGGTACTGATTGGCTTTTAGGGTTTGGAAAGATTATGCAAGCATGCTGGGAACACCAGAGGACAGTACAAACAATTCTTGCCTGGGCTCTCTGTGTTTTTTTAATCTAATAAGATAGAAAGATAAAAAAAAAACAACAAATAATTCCAGCAATGTTTTTCATCCATCTTATCAAAATGGTTCAAATGACACTGAAATTCTTAGTTAGGAAGAGTTTTACGCTGGTTAAAAAAATCTTGTATTTTCTTCTTCTTTTTATTGGAGGATAATTGCTTTACAATGTTGTGTTAGTTTCTGCTCTACCACAGGGGTATTTTCTGACAAGGGTGTCCACGTTAGTTTGTACCATATCATTTTGTATGTATTGATATTATTCCAACACTCACCAAAGCAAAAAAGATTAGAATATCTGTAATAGCCTGTAACTTTCTGATTCTCATTGTTAAAAGGAAATTACATATATCCTGAAATTTTGTAAAATAATGGATTGAGTTTGAACATTTTTCAAAAAACTGCAGAAGCGTATTTCTTTTAGATGCCTGTTTTTAAAAATGTCTTGTGAATTGTGATTGGTTCAGGTTATCATTAGCTTTTACCTCAAAGCACAGTTATACAATATGATCAGTTGCTTCAGTCATGCCCAGCTCTTTGTGACCCTATGGACTGTAGCCCACCAGGCTCCTCTGTCCATGGGATCCAGGCAAGAATCCTGGAGTGGGTAGCCACGCCCTCCTCTAGACTGCTCTAGATATGCATATAAAAATCATTAACCGATATGTCAAGATACCACATATATTTATATATATATATGGGATGAAGTTCATTGTTAATGAAAATAAATGTAAATTCGTATGTTTAAAATGGTCTTCTGGATAATATTGAATTTTTAAAAGCCACTTTCTTGTCACTGATATTATAATGTGCTAGATGAAGAATCTGGACTATAGGGTGTTAACCTTGCCATTTTCTTGTTCACTTAAGCTTGTGAAATTGGTATTCTTATCCATTGATGGTTTTTAATTTTAAATTTTAGTCAAGTGCCCATTTCCCATAGTTAATTTAGTTAAAACTCAGTTGCACAGTTTGTAAGTTCACTAATACCTGGATATACCTAAACCGTAAATCACTGGACGTGTGAGAGGCAAAGGTATCCTGGCCACCTGCTCTGAGATGGATGACTCATGAGAGTTATGTACCCTTAACATTCCTACATGTAGACCAGGGGAGACAGCAGCATGAGTGCATGTATATGACATGTAATTAACCTTGTGCAATTTTGTATTTTTTAGTAACTATGTATGTATACATATATGCATATATCTACACCTCCAAGTTACCTTGATTCATGGACCTGACATTCCCGGTTCCTATGCAATATTGTTCTTTATAGCATCAGACTTTACTTCTGTCACCAGTCCCATCCACAACTGGGTACTGTTTTTGCTTTGGCTCCATCCTCTCATTCTTTCTGCAGTTATTTCTCCACTGATCTTCAGTAGCATAATGGGCACCTACCGACCTGGAGAGTCCATCTTTCAGTGTCCTATCTTTTTGCCTTTTCATACTGTTCATGGGGTTCTTAAGGCAAGAATACTGAAGTGGTTTGCTATTCCCTTCTCCGGTGGACCACGTTCTGTCAGACCTCTCCACCATGACGCTTCTGTCTTGGGTGGCCCAACACAGCATGTCTCATAATTTCACTGAGTTAGACAAGGTTGTGGTCCATGTGATCAGTTTGGTTAGATTCTGTGATTGTGGTTTTCATTCTGACCTAAATGAAATCCTTTATGATTACACAGTGGAGGTGACAAATATAATATATTCAAGTGATTAGAGCTGGTAGATAGAGTGCCTGAGGAACTATGGAGGGAGGTTCGTAACATTGTACAGGAGGTGATCAGCAAAACAATCCCTAAGAAACAGAAATGCAACAAGGCAAATGGTTGTCTGAGGAGGCCTTACAAATAGCTGAGAAAAGAAGAGAAGCTAAAGGCAAAGGAAAAGGAAAGATAAACCCTTCAGAGTGTGAGAGTTGGACTAGAAAGAAAGCTGAGCACTGAAGAAAGAATGGTTTTGAACTGTGATGTTGGAGAAGACTTTTGAGAGCCCCTTGGACTGCAAGGAGATCAAAGGAGTCCTAAAGGAAATCAATCCTGAATATTCTTTGGGAGGAGTGATGCTGAAGCTGAAGCTCTGATACTTTGGCCACCTGATGGGAAGAACTGACTCATTGGAAAAGGCTTTGATGCTGGGAAAGATTGAAGGCGGGAGGAGAAGGGGTAGAGGATGAGATTGAGTCATGAACTCAATGGACATGAGTTTGAGCAAGCTTCTGGAGTTGGTGATGGACAGGGAGGCCTGGTGTGCTACAGTCCATGGGGTTGCAAAGAGTCAGACATGACTGAGTGACTCAACTGAACTGTGAACTCCTCAAATTATTGTGTTTATTCCCTGGATCTGTACATCCTCACTTTGGAGACTGGGAGAGTGAATCAGCTGGTGGAACTCTAGGCATACTGGAGTGGAGGGAGATGGGAGGCTGGTGTCAAGGTTTCCAGGAACACCCAAAAAATAAAAGCCATGTCTGATCTCAAGGAGCTTTAAATGACATAAAGAGGCAGAATATATTCTCATGACACATTTCCTAGAGACTCACAAAGTAGATAGTCATTACTTTGAGGACGACTGTAAATTCAGGAGTATGAGGGAGGATGGAAATTCTCTTTCCCTAATACCTACTAGAGTTCTTGGTCTTCTCCAGTCAGTAAGTCAGTCAATTCAGTCACTCAGTCGTGTCCAACTTTCTGCAACCCCATGAACCGCAGCGCGCCAGGCCTCCCTGTCCATCACCAACTCCCAGAGCCCACCCAAACCCATGTCCACTGAGTTGGTGATGCCATCCAATAATCTCATCCTCTGTTGTCCCCTTCTCCTCCTGCCCTCAATCTTTCCCAGCATCAGGGTCTTTTCAATTGAGTCAGCTCTGAATAAGAAATTCAGGCAAGGCCTTATTGGGGCTCCTGCTCTGGCTGCAGTGGAATCAAGAACAAGCAACGGTTTCCTCTGCTTGCTTGCTCCCCAAGGGAAGGTCAAGTTGATTTCTCATGTGGGGTCTGGGTCGGGGAGTGTCCAGGGATCAGGCTGAAGGGCTGGCTTAGGTGGTCTGTCCACCCTTTGGTGGTGTACAGTGCAGGGGCATGTGAGTGCCCTGCTTTGCTCCTGACACCCAGTTTTTGGTCCTGGCTAGTCAGAAGTGGCAGTTTTTGTTTTTTTTTTTTTTGTATCTTTTGGTCAAGAATTTGCTCCAGCTGCTCATGCATACAGTTATTGTTAGTCCCATATAGTTTCTTTGTATTTTGTAGGTAGAGGAGAGGTGTGTCCCTGGGCAAGATTTGCACCAATGCAACAAAGGGTCCCAGTTCCCAGCCTGTCTCATCCCCAGGGGGTCCTTGCTCTCTGATGCACGCACTTGTAACAGACGGACTCACTGCTATGGACTATGTCAGCTTCTTCCAGGCTAATAAGTGAGGGGAAAATACAGTGGTAAGTCCCAGACTTTAGTGTATATTAGTTTTAAGGTATCTTCATGCTTTTCAGAGTGGTTGTGAGAACTAAAGTCTTCCCTGGTGGCGCGGTGGTAAAGAATCCGCCTGCTAACCAGGAGACTAAGCGCAGGCAGCTGCGAGCCGGCTCACTAAGGGCGGCTGAGAGGAGCTGCCCCGCGTCCGAGGTCAGTGGTGGTGGCTGGGAGGAGCTACCCTGCTTCCGAGGCCAGTGGTGGCCGGGAGGAGACACCCCGCGTCCGAGATCAGGGACGGCCAGGAGAAGCCACCTCGTGCCCGAGGCCAGGGGCGGTACCTTGAGGAGCCACCCCAAGCCGGAGGCCAGGGGCGGCAGCTGGGAGGAGCCACCCGAGGAGGGGTGGCTAAGCAGGCACACGAAGGCCTAGAGGAGCTATCCCATGTTGAAGGTCAGGAACGGTGGTGGTAAGGATATACCCCTCGTCCAAGGTAAGGAACAGCAGCTGTGCTTTGCTGGAGCAGCCATGAAGAGATACCCCACGCCAAGGTAAGAGAAACCCAAGTAAGATGGTAAGTGTTGCAAGAGGGCATCAGAGAGCAGACACACTGAAACCATACTCACAGAAAACTAGTCAATCTAATCACACTAGGACCACAGCCTTATCTAACTCAATGAAACCAAGCCATGCCTGCGGGGCAACCCAAGCTGGGCAGGTCATGGTGGAGAGGCCTGACAGAATGTGGTCCACTGGAGAAGGGAATGGCAAGCCACTTCAGTATTCTTGCCTTGAGAACCCCATGAACAGTAGGAAAAGGCAAAATGATAGGATACCAAAAGAGGAACTCCCCATGTCATCAGGTGCCCAATATGCTACTGGAGATCAGTGGAGAAATAACTCCAGAAAGAATGAAGGGATGGAACCAAAGCAAAAACAATACCCAGCTGTGGATGTGACTGGTGATAGAAGCAAGATCCGATGCTGTAAAGAGCAATATTGCATAGGAACCTGGAATGTCAGGTCCCTGAATCAAGGCAAATTGGAAGTGGTCAAACAAGAGATGGCAAGGGTGAACGTCGACATTCTAGTAATCGGCGAACTAAATGGACTGGAATGGGTGAATTTAACTCAGATGACCATTACATCTACTACTGTGGGCAGGAATCCCTCAGAAGAAATGGAATAGCCATCATGGTTAACAAAAGAGTCCGAAACGCAGTACTTCGATGCAATCTCAAAAACGACAGAATGATCTTTGTTTGTCTCCAAGGCAAACCATTCAATGTCACAGTTATCCAAGTCTATGCCCCAACCAGTAACACTGAAGAAGCTGAAGTTGAACGGTTCTATGAAGACCTACAAGATCTTTTAGAACTAATACCCAAAAAAGATGTCCTTTTCATTATAGGGTACAGGAATGCAAAAGTAGGAAGTCAAGAAACACCTGGAGTAACAGGCAAATTTGGCCTTGGAATGCAGAATGAAGCAGGGCAAAGACTAACAGAGTTTTGCCAAGAAAATTCACTGGTCATAGCAAACACCCTCTTCCAACAACACAAGAGAAGACTACACATGGACATCACCAGATGGTCAACACTGAAATCAGATTGATTATATTCTTGCAGCCAAAGATGGAGAAGCTCTATACAGTCAACAAAAACAAGACCAGGAGCTGACTGTAGCTCAGATCATGAACTCCTTATTGCCAAATTCAGACTTAAATTGAAGAAAGTAGGGAAAACCGCTAGAACATTCAGGTATGACCTCAATCAAATCCCTTATGATTATACAGTGGAAATGAGAAATAGATTCAAGGGTCTAGATCTGATAGAGTGCCTGATGAACTATGGACTGAGGTTTGTGCCATTGTACAGGAGACAGGGATCAAGACCATCCCCATGGAAAAGAAATGCAAAAAGGCAAAATGGCTGTCTGGGGAGGCCTTACAAATAGCTGTGAAAAGAAGAGAGGTGAAAAGCAAAGGAGAAAAGGAAAGATATAAGCATCTGAATGCAGAGTTCCAAAGAATAGCAAGAAGAGATAAGAAAGCCTTCTTCAGTGATCAATGCAAAGAAACAGAGGAAAAGAACAGAATGGGAAAGACTAGGGATCTCTTCAAGAAAATTAGAGATACAAAGGGAACATTTCATGCAAAGATGGGCTCGGTAAAGGACAGAAATGGTCTGGACCTAACAGAAGCAGAAGATATTAAGAAGAGGTGGCAAGAATACACGGAAGAACTGTACAAAAAAGATCTTCACAACCCAGATAATCATGATGATGTGATCACTAATCTAGAGCCAGACATCTTGGAATGTGAAGTCAAGTGGGCCTTAGAAAGCATCACTATGAACAAAGCTAGTGGAGGTGATGGAATTCCAGTTGAGCTGTTTCAAATCCTGAAAAATGATGCTGTCAAAGTGCTGCACTCAATATGCCAGCAAGTTTGGAAAACTCAGCAGTGGCCACAGGACTAGAAAAGGTCAGTTTTCATTCCAATTCCAAAGAAAGGCAATGCCAAAGAATGCTCAAAGTACCACACAATTGCACTCATCTCACATGCTAGTAAAGTAATCCTCAAAATTCTCCAAGCCAGGCTTCAGCGATATGTGAACCGTGAAATTCCTGATGTTCAAGCTGGTTTTAGAAAAGGCAGAGGAACCAGAGATCCAATTGCCAACATCCTCTGGATCATGGAAAAAGCAAGAGAGTTCCAGAAAAACATCTGTTTCTGCTTTATTGGCTATGCCAAAGCCTTTGACTGTGTGGATCACAATAAACTGTGGAAAATTCTGAAAGAGATGGGAATACCAGACCACCTAACCTGCCTCTTGAGAAATCTGTATGCAGGTCAGGAAGTAACAGTTAGAACTGGACATGGAACAACAGACTGGTTCCAAATAGGAAAAGGAGTATGTCAAGGCTGTATATTGTCACCCTGCTTATTTAACTTCTATGCAGAGTACATCATAAGAAACGCTGGACTGGAAGAAACACAAGCTGGAATCAAGATTGCTGGGAGAAATATCAATAACCTCAGATATGCAGATGACACCACCCTTATGGCAGAAAGTGAAGAGGAACTAAAAAACCTCTTGATGAAAGTGAAAGAGGAGAGTGAAAAAGTTGGCTTAAAGCTCAACATTCAGAAAAGTAAGATCATGGCATCTGGTCCCATCATTTCATGGGAAATAGATGGGGAAACAGTGGAAAGAGTGTCAGACTTTATTTTTTGGGGCTCCAAAATCAGTGCAGATGGTGACTTCAGCCATGAAATTAGAAGACGCTTACTCCTTGGAAGAAAAGTTATGACCAACCTAGATAGTATATTCAAAAGCAGAGACATTGCTTTGCCGACTAAAGTCCATCTAGTCAAGGCTATGGTTTTTCCTGTGGTCATGTATGGATGTGAGTTGGACTGTGAAGAAGGCTGAGTGCCGAAAAATTGATGCGTTTGAACTGTGGTGTTGGAGAAGACTCTTGAGAGTCCCTTGGACTGCAAGGAGATCCAACCAGTCCATTCTGAAGGAGATCAGTCCTGGGATTTCTTTGGAAGGAATGATGCTGAAGCTGAAGCTCCAGTACTTTGGCCACCTCATGCGAAGAGTTGACTCATTGGAAAAGACTCTGATGCTGGGAGGGATTGTGGGCAGGAGGAGAAGGGGATGACCCAGGATGAGATGGCTGGATGGCATCACGGACTCAATGGACGTGAGTCTGAGTGAACTCCGGGAGATGGTGATGGACAGGGAGGCCTGGCGTGCTGCGATTCATGGGGTCGCAAAGAGTCGGACATGACTGAGCGACTGAACTGAACTGAACTGAAGGAGGAGACATGGGTTCGATCTCTGTGCTGGGAAAATACCCTGGAGAAGGAAATGTCAACCCACTGCAGTATTCTTGCCTGGGAAAGCCCATGGACAGAGGAACCTGGTGGGCTATAGTCCTTGGGGTCTCAAAGAGTCAGACACGACTTAGCAACTCAGGAGCAGCAGCAGGGACTAGATGTTCAGCGCCATGCCTGGCACATCATTGCGCTCAGCAATGGATAGTTATTGTTAATGGCAGGATCAGCAGGAGGGCTTGTATGTGGGGAGGGAACATCCTTTAGGATATTATGCAGTTGTGTCAGAACGGCAAAACGCATAAAGCACACCCTGGCATGTACGCGCCCTACATAGGGGGACTGAAAAAAAATTGTCAGTGTGATTATGGAAATGGTTATGTCAGTAGTGAGCCTAAACAGGGTCAGGGAGTTTTGGGTGTTAAATTTCAAGTTGAGAGGTGGCCAGTGAGGTTTGGTGAAATTAAGGGGAGTGGGAAGAACAAGAAAAAGTCCAGGTGGGAGCTTTGACATCAAGAAGCAGGTCATGCATAAGAACCTGAACTTGTTTCTGTGTTTTTGGAGCTTCATTCTATGCTTGGAAACAAACTTCTCACTGGTTTATTTTCTGTACTTGTAGTAAATGCATATAGGTGCTAGGCGCTGTTCTAGCAACTGGGAACACAGCACCAAACAAAAGAAAGCAAGCTAGTGATCTCAAGGGGCTTCCATTTCACAGCAGGAGAGAGATATAGAGATAGTTGATGACAGGCAATGAAGAGAAATAAAGCAGGGTCAGGGTTTGGAGTATAGTTCTGTGTGTGTGTGTGTGCGCGCGCGCGTGCACGAGCGAATGTGTATGCATATCTTTGATTCCCTAGAACACAGAGCCTGAGACAAAGTTTACATCCTAATATTTTTGGGAAGTGTGATCTCAGAGCAGTAGAAGTGAGGGAGAAGAGAATGCAAAGAAGAGAAATCAGGGAAACATAACGTGATGCGTTTCTGAGCTGGTCACAACCTTAGGAGAAACAGGCAGGTCACTAAGGATAGTTTCAGAGATTCTGCGTGGAGCTTTGTGGTTGGGGGAAGGAAAAGAGAGCAATTTACATTGACTTCCTTCTGTTCCTGGTCTCTCACGGATCAGATTCACCTAACAGGATCTTCCATTTCTGGTTTGTGTTATCTAACCTGTCTGCGCAGCTGCTTGGGAGACTGGTTGACCCTGGATTCAGGAGGTGCTGAGGGCTGACTTCTTCCAGCAGGAAGAGCTGAATGAGCCAGCAAAAGTAAGGGGTGAAGGGACGATGGTGACATCAGGGCTATGATCACATCCGCTGCTTTTCCTGGGGCTCTTCCATCTGGGAAGCAGAGAAAAAGGGTGACGCCTGGGAACAGATAGAACAGGATGAGTTTGCAGAAGCACGTAAATTGGATCAGTCCTTGAGCTCTTTATTTATGATAGCCAGATAAGGTGTTGTTTGAGCGGAATTTTGAAGCAAGTGAGAGAGCCGTCCACATGGATATCTTGAAGAAATTGATTCTGGGTGGAGGGCATATCAAGTACAAAGATCTTGAGCGAAGAGCAGAAGGTGAGGAGCAGGAGGAATCAGTCTGGCTAGACCAGGATAACTGGGGGCAGGCACGGTGGGCATGAGCTCAGAAAGGCAGGTGGAGTGCTTTCTGAGCCCTGTTTAGCCTTTGGCTTTCACTCTTAGTGGGATGGAAGCCAAGCGGTGACTTACGTTCTTAAAGGACTTTCTGGCTTCTGGTAGAGAAGAGATCGTAGGTGAAGGAGGAGGCTGGAAAACCAGCTTGGGATGCGTAGATCAGGCGGCGGCTCTGAGATGCTGGATTCCAGTTATATTAAATTAGGGCTTTCAGGGTTTGCTAAGGGTTGGATGTGGAGTGTCAAAGAAAGAGAAATCAAGAATGATTCTAAGAGTTCGGCCTTAGTAGCTGGAAAGGAGAAATGAGTCTCACAAAGGTCCAGTTTATTTCTTTTGATGGAACTTACTTCTTTGACAGAAGCTATCTCTAAGCAGAATCTTCCATGGTAAAATATTACAAGTTGAGTTCACTGATAATGCAAAATATGTTCAAGAAATTTATATATTTTAGATTCATTCTGTACTAGTGATTGAAATTTAAAATTTCCATTATGTATTATCTGTTTATAGTATCTCTACTAAGGAGAAAGGCTTAATTAGCCCTAGAAATAATAAGTTGCCTAAGTGGTGTGCGTGCATCTGTGTGTGTGTGTGTGTGTTGGGGGAGGGGTGGTGAAATGTACTTATTTTTAGTATTCTTCCAATGAAAGGCTGGAACTCCTCATATGATGTTTCAGATTGCTGTAAGATGTTTTCATGTAGGTTTCATTGTTATTGATGCTAAACACTCTAAGAATATCTCTGGCTCATGCAAAAGGTCCAGAAATATTTCAATGATTTATGAAACAAAGAGATTTCGTAACTGACAACCAACACGGATGGTTTTAGCGAGTGCAGTAGTAAGCATTTATTATAGTACCTGCAACGCAGTTACCTGGCTGCTTTCTGTTCCATTAACATGTTGTGAAAAAGTCTTGATGGAGCTTTTAGCCATAAAACATCTTAGAGAGTAATCTGTTTTTAGAAGATTAATTCCATCTGAAATAGTGAAGCAAATGATAAACAGCTTAAAGGAGATCAGAGAAATAGATCATGTTACAGTTGAGGGCAATAATATCATTCCACACTTAAGAAAACTTTTCAAGAGAGGAAAATCTGATAAGAAAAATGGCTGAACCGTGTTTATTGGATGAAATCCGATAGGCTATTCCTGCCAAGATGTGTTAAAGGAGAGGGAATAAATAGTTACAGTTAAAAAAGAAAGAAAAGATGGAGAACATTTTATTTTAAAAATATTTTTGATTCATGCAATTACTTGAACCCCCCCAATACTCTAAATATTTATTTTTTTAATTTTCAACCTGTGGTTTCTGAACAGAGTGGGCTCAAACCAAATGAGTCCTGGAGCTGAACCCAGAGGATTCAGATGATATCTAGTTGGTAGAACTAACTTGGAACCAAGATCCTGGTAGCTCGGCTGGTAAAGAATCCACCTGCATGTTAAGGTTTGACAGAAGACAGACAACAAAATTCTGTAAAGCAGTTATCCTTCAATTAAAAAAAAAAAGAATCTACCTTCAGTGCAGGGGCCTCAGTTTGATTCCTGGGTCAGGAAGACATCCTAGAGAAGGGCTGGGATGCTGACTCCAGTATTCTTGGGCTTCCCCTGGTGCCTCACATCACCACTAATAACCCAGATAACCATGACGGTGTGATCACTCACCTAGAGCCAGACATCTTGAAGTGTGAAATCAAGTGGGCCTTAGGAAACATCACTATGAACAAAGCTAGTGGAGGTGATGGAATTCAGCTGAACTTTTTAAAATTTGAAAAGATGATGCTGTGAAAATGCTGCCCTCAATATGCCAGCAAATTTGGAAAAATCAGCAGTGCCCACAGGACTGGAAAGGGTCAGTTTTTATTCCAATCCCAAAGAAAGGCAATGCCAAAGCATGCTCAAACTACCACACAATTGCACTCATCTCACATGCTAGTAAAGTAATGCTCAAAATTCTCCAAGTAAGCCTTCAACAGTACGTGAACCGAGAACTTTCAGATGTGCAAGCTGGATTTAGGAAAGGCAGAGGAACCAGAGATCAAATTGCCAACATCTGTTGGGTCATAGAAAAAACAAGAGAGTTCCAGAAAAACATCTACTTCTGTTTTATTGACTCTGCTGCAGCCTTTGACTGTGTGGATCACAACAAACTGTGGAAAATTCTTAAAGGGATGGGAATACCAGACCACCTTACCTGCCTCTTGAGAAATCTGTATGCAGGTCAAGAAGCAACAGTTAGAACTGGACATGGAACAATGGTTGGGTTCCAAATTGGGAAAGGAGTACATCAAGGCTGTATATTGTCACCCTGCTTATTCAACTTAGATGCAGAGTACATCATGAGAAATGCTGGGCTGGATGAAGCACAAGCTGGAATCAAGATTGCCAGGAGAAATATCAATAACCTCAGATATGCAGGTTACCATACACCACCCTTGTGGAAGAAAGTGAAGAAGAACTAAAGAGTCTCATGATTAAAATGAAAGAGGACAGTGAAAAAGCTGGGTTAAAACTCAACATTCAAAAAACTAAGATCATGGCATCTGGTCCCATCACTTCATGGGAAATAGATGGGGAAACAATGGAAACAGTGGCAGACTTAATATTTTGGGCTCCAAAGTCACTGCAGAGGGTGACTGCAGCCATGAAATTAAAAGATGCTTGCTCCTTGGAAGAAAAGTTATCACTAACCTAGACAGCATATTAAAAAGCAGAGACATTACTTTGCCCACAAAGGTCCATCTAATCAAAGCTATGGTTTTTCCAGTAGTCATGTATGAATGGGAGAGTTGGACCATAACGAAAGGTGAGTGCTGAAGAATTGGTGCTTTTGAATTGTGTTGGAGGAGACTCTTGAGAGTCCCTTGGACTGCAAGGAGATCCAACCAGTCCATCCTAAAGGAGATTAGTCCTGGGTGTTCATTGGAAGGAGTGATGCTGAAGCTGAAACTCCAATACTTTGGCCACCTGATGCAAAGAACTGACTCATTGGAAAAGACCCTGATGCTGGGAAAGATTGAAGGAAGGAGGAGAAGGGGATGACAGAGGATGAGATAGTTGGATGGCATCACCAACCTGATGGACATGAGTTTGAACAATCTCCAAGAGTTGGTGATGGACAGGGAAGCCTGGCATGCTGCAGTCTATGGGGCTGCGAAGAGACACAACTGAGTGACTGAACTGAACTGAACTGATGGCTCAGATAGTAAGGAATACTCCTGCATTGTGGGAGACCTGGATTTGATCCGTGGGTCGGGAAGATCCCCTGGAGGAGGGCATGGCAACCCACTCCAGGATTCTTGCCTCAAGAATCCCCATGGACAGAGAAGCCTGGTGGGCTACAGTCCATGGGGTCACAAAGAGTTGGACACAAGTGAGTGACTAAGATTTTAGTTGAAAAGAGGGGAACAATTTGAGGTGGCCTGTGACTCTGAAAAGAATATGGTTAGAGTATAAAATTTTGCTTCTTGTGTTTTAAATTCTTATTAAGAGAGGTCAAAGTGAAGTATTGGCAATTCCAGGAAGAAGGACCTTGTGTGTAACTTACCACCGCTGAGAAGGAGAAACTGGTCCAGGTTTTGGTACAACTCCAGACATACTCTGAGTGATTAGCAGACACCGAGGACCTGGCTTTCACCCTGTGGAAAGACACACTTGATGACAAATAACTCTCCTTAGAGTTTGAGACAGACGCAGGGGAAGGCTGTGCTATTTACCCGGGAGGTAGTAGCGTGTGACACTTACCAGCCCGGGGAGATGTTGCAGATGGAAATATTATCAGTTCCGGAGGAGTCTCCAGACATATTTACAGATGATGGCCTCATGGCAGTTTGAGTCCTTCTGAAACATTACAGAACCTGCGGACTTTTGTATCACTCACTAGTCCTCCTTTGATGAGAGCCTAACGTGCCATTCTTTACACCTTAATATAATACCTTTTATGTTTCAATTTCAGGGAAACCTGAGATAATAAAGTAGTCTTGGATCTATTTATTCATTTAGTTAGTCAACATTTATTCAGCACCTGTTTGCAGGGGATTAAGCTAGGCAGTGATTAATAAGAAATGAAAGCCATTTTTTTTTCTTACAGAGATTGCCATTATCTGGTAAATAATAATAGTAATTATTGTTATGCTTCCACAAGCTGCATAAATCCTGGTTGAGACGGCATGACATTAACAGTAGCAACACAGATTTCTCTCTCATCTGTAATTGTAGGACCTCGGCTTCTGGGAGGGAGTCGGGCACTTAGTGCTGGGAGTCCCATGTGGTTTCTCCTGGGTGCCCCACATGGACCCTGCATTCTTCCCTTGCTGCTCTGGCTTCCTTCCTCATAGGTCCCCAGTCTCGGGGCCCTTGCCTGCCTCTGGGGCCTGTGACTGAGCTGGTCTCATGTGATCTGTCTCTTCTGCTGAGCGTCTCCACTGCTGATGTGTGGGATTCCTTTGGTGGCAACAATGCGTCTTGGATTCCAGAGCCACACCATATTCCTGGCAGAAGCAGGTGATATATGTCTTTTCCAGTTTTGGGTCACAAGGCAAAGCAGGGCTGTGTGTGCCAATGGCCTTGCAGAGCTCTGCTGCCCCAGGTCTTCCTGTTTTCACTCACAGCGTTTCCTCCCTGATTTTTCCTCTGTCCCCTCTCTTTCTCTCCACCCCCATCACCACGAAGTTCACTGGGGCGAGGGCTGGAGGGCAGTGAGTGCAGGCGGACATGTCCAAGTCAGAGCTTCTCAGAGTCATGCCCTCCTCCAACAGCCACTCTTATTAGACCGGCCTTTACGCTGATGCCTTTTCCCCACCGGACAGAATTCTCTTAGTTTTTGTTGTGAATAGACTTGTAGTTGGCCCAGTTTATCAGGCCTGCAGGCATGCTCAAACATTGCAGGATAAAGTCTACTCATAAGTATTTGCATTTGAATCTCATCACAAAACATTTTCTTGGATCGTATCTCATTTTTCTCACAAAAGCCCAGGGTCACGCCGCTTCAGCTTTCCGTGCAGATTCGCCGGTGTGGCACTCAGATCCCTTTCCTCTCTGGCATCTGCACATCTCTATTTATTCCTCTCTCCATCTCTCTGTCTCTTCACGTGAATGTTATGTACCAGTCATACCGGGAGAAACGTGCAATTTTCTGAATTCTCCATGCTCCCTTTTACCTTTGTGCCTTTCTGCTGGTGTCTTAGGTTGGGTTCCCTGAGACGGGGAGAACTGCATGGGGTATGCTCTTAGGAGAGTCTCTCACAGAGGAGTGAGGGAGGCAGGGCTGGGCATTGGGAGACGCTGTTGTGCAAGTGTGGCTGCAACTAAGGTTTCAGATAATCACACAGAGAATGTAACCCTGGGCGAGACAGTTCTCTGGGGCGGAGGGCAGTTCCCAGGGCGGGATGAAGGCCTGAACGGTCAGCATTTGATATTACTAGCAACTGGGGGGAGGGGGGAGCCAGAAGGAGGGCACAGGTGAAATACCGAAGTATCTATTCTACAGATTTTCCTTCCACTTTGACGTTCTTACCCAGCTTAAACTGCCCCCAATCATGCCATGTTTTGGTTTCTTTTATATTTAAATCATTTTTTTGTTTTATACACTAATTTTTCTTGGACTTTCTAATTGACACTTTGCAACGTGACAAAATAAGCATATGTTTTAATCTAACTGCTAAGTTCAACCTGATTCTTTATTTAAAAATGAATGGGACTTCCCTGGTGGTCCAGTGTTTAAGAATCTGCCTGCCGGTGCAGGGGACATGGGTTTGATCCTAGGTCCCAGAAGATTCCACATGCCTCAGGCAATTAAGCCTGTGCTCCACAGCTTGACAGTAGCCCCTACTCACCACAACCAGGGAAATCCACAGCAACAAGGATGCAACACAGTCAAAAATAATTATATAGTTTCTTTTAAAAAATTAATGGAATAGCATCGAAAGATGAATGGATAAAGAAGATGTGGTATATCATCCTGATACCAAAACCAGACAAAGATGCTACCCAAACAGAAAACTACAGGCCAATATCACTGATGGACATAGATGAAAAAGTCCTCAATAAAATTCTAACAAACAGAATCCAGCAACATATTAAAAAGATCATACATCATGACCAAGTGGGCTTTATTCGAGGGATGCGAGGATTCTTCAATATTTGCAAATCAACCAGTGTGATACACCATATTAACAAATTGAAAGATAAAAACCATATGATTATCTCAATAGATGCAGAGAAAGCCTTTGACAAAATTCAACACTCATTTATGATAAAAAATCTCCAGAAAGCAGGCATAGAAGGAACATACCTCAACATAATAAAAGCCATATACAACAAACCCACAGCAAACATTATCCTCAATGGCAAAAAAGTGAAGGCGTTTCCTCTAAAATCAGGACGAAGACAAGGGTGCCCACTCTCACCACTACTATTCAACATAGTTTTGGAAGTAAGTCATAGCCTCAGAAATCAGAGAAGAAACAGAAATGAAAAGAATGCAGATTGGAAAAGAAGAAGTAAAACTCTCACTGTTTGTAGATGACATGATCCTCTACATAGAAAACCTAAAAGATACTACCAGAAAATTACTAGAGCTAATCAATGAACATAGTAAAGTTGCAAGATATAAAATTAATACACAGAAATCCCTTGCATTCCTATACACTAACAATGAGAAAACAGAAAGAAATTAAGGAAACAATCCTATTCACTATTGCAACAAAAAGAATAAAATACTTAGGAATAAATTTACCTAAAGAAACAAAAAACCTATATATAGAAAACTAGAAAACACTGATGAAAGAAGTCAAAGAGGACACTAATAGATGGAGAAATATACCATGTTCATGGATTGGAAGAATCAATATAGTGAAAACAAGTATACTGCTCAAAGCAATTTGTACATTCAATACAATACCTATCAAGCTACCAACTGTATTTTTCACAGAACTAGAACAAATAATTTCACAATTTGTCAATACAACATAAAACCCCTTGAATAGCCAAAGCAATATTTAGAAAGAAGAATGGAACTGGAGGAATCAACCTTCCTGACTTCAGACTATACTACAAAGACACAGTCATCAAGACAGTATGGTATTGGCACAAAGACAGAAATATAGGTCAATGGGACAAAATAAAAAGCCCAGAGATAAATCCATTAGCCTATGGACACCTTATCTTTGACAAAGGAGGCAGAAATATACAATGGAGTAAAGACAGTCTCTTTAACAAGTGGTGCTGGGAAAACTGGTCAACCGCAACTAAAAGAATTAAATTAAAACACTTGCTAACACCATACACAAAAATAAACTCAAAGGGGATTAAAGATCTAAAGATAAAACCAGAAACTATAAAACTCTTAGAGGAAAAGATAGGGAGAACAGTCTCTGACATAAGTCACAGCAAGATCTTCTATGAACCACCTCTCAGAGTAATGAAAATAAACACAAAAAATCAAAAAGTGGGGGAAAGAACTAAACAGACAATTCTAAAAAAAAACCAAAAACACCAAACAAACCATGCAGATGGCTAATAAACACATGAAAAGATGCTCAACATTACTCATTTTAAAGAAATGAAAATCAAAACCCCAACGAGGTATCATCTCACGCTGGTCAGAATGGCCACTATCAAAAAGTCTACAAACAATAAATGCTGGAGAGGGTGTGGGGAAAAGAGAACCCTCTTACACTGTTGGTGGGAATGCAAACTGGTACAGCCACTATGGTGAACAGTGTGGAGATTCTAAAAAAAACTGGGAATAGAACTGCCATATCACCCACTGCAATCCCACTTCAGGGCATACACACCAAGGAAACCGGAATTGAAAGAGACGCGTGTACCCCAGTGTTCATCGCAGCACTGTTTACAATAGCCAGGACATGGAAGCAACCTAGATGTCCATCAGCAGATGAATGGATAAGGAAGCTGTGGTACATACACACAATGGAGTATTACTCAGCTCTGTAAAGGAATACATCGAGTCAGTTCTAATGAGGTGGACAAGCCTGAAGCCCATTATGCAGAGTGAAGTAAGTCAGAGAGAGAACTCAATACAGGATGTTAGCACATACACACGGAGTCCTGTATGCAAGGCAGCGGGAGAGACACAGACGTGAAGAACAGACTTATGGGCTCTGTGGGAGGGGGCGAGGGTCAGGTGATTTGAGAGAATAGCATTGAAACGTGTGTATCACCATATGTGAAACAGAGACCAGAGCAAGTTCAATGCATAAAGCAGGGCACTCAAAGCAGGTGCTCTGGGACAACCCAGAGGGATGGGGTGGGGAGGGTGGTGGGAGGGGGGTTCAGGATGAGGGGACACTTGTGTACCCATGGCTGATTCATGTCGATGTATGGCAAAAAAATCACAATATTGTAAAGTAATTATCCTCCAATTAAAATTAATTCAGTTCAGTTCAGTTCAGTCGCTCAGTCGTGTCCTACTCTTTGCAACCCCATGAATCACAGCACACCAGGCCTCCCTGTCCATTACCAACTCCCGGAATTCACCCAAACCCACGTCCATTGAGTTGGTGATGCCATCCAGCCATCTCATCCTCGGTCGTCCCCTTCTCCTCCTGCCCCCAATCCCTTCCAGCATAGAGTCTTTTCCAGTGAGTCAACTCTTTGCATGAGGTGGCCAAAGTACTGGAGTTTCAGCTTCAACATCAGTCCTTCCAATGAACACCCAGGACTGATCTCCTTTAGAATGCACTGGTTGGATCTCCTTGCAGTCCAAGGGACTCTCAAGAGTCTTCTCCAACACCACAGTTCAAAAGCATCAATTCTTCGGCACTCAGCTTTCTTCACAGTCCAACTCTCACATCTATACATGACCATTGGAAAAACCATTGCCTTGACTAGACGGACCTTTGTTGGCAAAGTAATGTCTCTGCTTTTCAATATGCTATCTAGGTTAGTCATAACTTTTCTTCCAAGGAGTAAGTGTCTTAATTTCATGGCTGCAGTCACCATCTGCTGTGATTTTGGAGCCCCAAAAAATAAAGTCTGACACTGTTTCCACAGTTTCCCCATCTATTTGCCATGAAGTGATGGGACCAGATGCCATGATTTTTGTTTTCTGAATGTTGAGCTTTAAGCCAACTTTTTTGCTCTCCTCTTTCACTTTCATTAAGAGGCTTTTTAGTTCCTCTTCACTTTCTGCCATAAGGGTGGTGTCATCTGCATATCTGAGGTTATTGATATTTCTCCTGGCAATCTTAATTAATTAAAAAAGATGTGGTGTATATATACACACATATATGTATATATACATACATACATATACATATATATATATACATGCACAAATACACACATTATATAAATATACACACAATTGAATATTACTCAGCCATAAAGACTTCCCTGATAGCTCAGACAGTAAAACATCTGTCTACAATGTGGGAGACCTGGGTTTTATCCCTGGGTTGGGAAGATCTCCTGGAGAAGGCAATGGCAACCCATTCCAGTACTCTTGCCTGGAAAATCCCATGGATGTAGGAGGCTGGTAGGCTGCAGTCCATTCGGTCACCAAGAATCAGACATGACTGAGTGGCTTTGCTTTCCCTTTTCCTTTCCTGCATTGGCGAAAGAAATGGCAACCCACTCCAGTGTTCTTGCCTGGAGAATCCCAGGGACGGGGGAGCCTGGTGGACTGCTGTCTATGGGGTCGCACAGAGTCGGACACGACTGAAGTGACTTACCAGCAGTAGCAGCAGCATATATAAAATAGATAACCAAAAGGACCTAGTGCATAGCACAGGGAACTCTGCTCAGTGTTATGTAATACCTGTACAATAAAGAATCTGAAAAAGAACGAATATTTGTGTGTATATAACCGAATCACTTTGCTGTATACCTGAAACTAACACAGCACTGTAAATCAACTATACACCAATAGATTTTTTAAAAACTTTGAATGGAATGGGATAAATTTTTCTTAGACATGTTTTTCTTGGATTCCCTCACCTCTGGTTCTATTTAGAAATGACTGACTCCTAGTTCCGTTGCACGGCTCTCCTCCTGGTATGTGGTTTCATTGAACTCCTGCTTTAGAAAGAGTATTTCTTACATTCTGTGTCTTTTTCCTTGTATTTCTGTATAAAGCCTCAAGTTACTCTTTACAAAGGATTAGTGGAGACCATTAGAAAAGAACCTGATGCTGGGAAAGACTGAAGGCAGGAGGAGGAGAAGGGGACGACAGAGGATGAGACAGTTGGATGGCATCACCGACTCAATGGACATGAGTTTGAGCAAGTTCCAGGAGATGGTGAAGGACAGGGAAGCCTGGCGTGCTGCAGTCCATGGGGTCACAAAGAGTCAGACATGACTGCGTGACTGAGCAACAACAAAGTGGAGATAAACATTTTGTCTAAAAATGCATGATTTTGCCATGCAATAGAATTTTTGGCTCAAAATAATTTCTACTTATAACTTTAAAGGATGATTCCATTATCTTCCAGCAGCTAATGATGCCTCTATGGTTCTCCTTTATCTGTAGGTAAACTTGTTCTTTTGTGGTGGCTCAAAGCTTCTTTTGAAGCCTCCCTGGTGGGTTAAGGGTAAAGAATATGCCTGCCAATGCGGGAGACACAGGTTCAATCTCTAGGTTGGAAAGATCCCCTGGAAAAGGAAATGGCACCCCACTCCAGTATTCTTGCCTGGGAAATCCCATGGGCTGAGGAGCCTGGTGGGCTACAGTCCCTGGGGTCATAAAAAAGTAAGAGACAAGGCAGGGACTAGACGACGACAACAACAACAGCAATCATCTTCAGTAGTCTGAAATCTCAGTAGACGATTCATATCACTAAGTACGAGTCTTCCTACGTTTATCCTCTCAGGCACTTTGTGATTGGCCTTCAATCTCACGGCCTCTGCCATTTCTCTGCTCAAGAAATTTTCTCCAATCACGTTTTCCCTTCATTCGCTTAGTTTCTTCTTGTATCTTGCTCATGAATCCCAATTGATGCCCTATGCATTCTCCATTTCATTGTAATTCTCTTCAGTGTTCTGGGAGATCTACTCTTTTATTTTTTCCCATCTTTTCTGTCAAATTTATTATGACAATCACATTTTAAGAGTTTTCAAAATTAGTTTTCTTGAAGCTTTACAATGGTATGTTAGGTTTTGCTCTACAGCAAAGTAAATCAGCTATTAATATGTGTTTATACGTACCTGCTCTTTTTCTGTCTTTCTTTCCCATTCAGGTCACCACAGAGCACTGAGTAGAGTTCCCTGAGCTGTACAGTAGGTTCAGACTCAGTTCAGGGCAGTCATTTAGTCGTGTCTGACTCTTTGCCACCCCAAGGATAGCAGCACGCCAGGCCTCCCTGTCCATCACCAGCTTCTGGAGTCTACTCAAACTCATGTCCACTGAGTCGGTGATGCCATCCAACCATCTCATCCTCTGTCATCCCCTTCTCCTCCCACCTTCAATCTTTCCCAGCATCAGGGTCTTTTCAAATGAGTCAGCTCTTCGCCTCAGGTGGCCAAAGTATTGGAGTCTCAGATTCAACATCAGTCCTTCCAGTGAACATTCAGGACTGATTTCCTTTAGAATGGACTGGTTGGATCTCCTTGCTGTCCAAGGGACTCTCAAGAGTCTTCTCCAACACCACAGTTCAAAAGCATCAATTTTTTGGTGCTCAGCTTTCTTTATAGTCCAAATCTCACATCCATACATGACCACTGGAAAAACCATAGCCTTGGCTAGACAGACCTTTGTTTACAAAGTAATGGGTCTGCTTTTTAACATACTGCCTAGGTTGGTCATAACTTTTCTTCCAAGGAGCAAGTGTCTTTTAATTTCATGGCTGCAGTCACCATCTGCAGTGATTTTGGAGCCCCCCAAAAGTAAAGTCAGCTACTGTTTCCACTGTTTCCCCATCTATTTCCCATGAAGTGATGGGACCGGATGCCATGATCTTACTTTTCTGAATGTTGAGCTTTAAGCCAATTTTTTCACTCTTCTCTTTCTCTTTCATCAAGAGGCTTTTTAGTTCTTATTTACTTTCTGCCAGAATGGTGGTATCATCTGCATATCTGAGATTATTGATATTTCTCCCAGCAATCTTGATTACAGCTTGTGCTTCCTCCAACCCAGCATTTCTCATTTCTATGCAGATGTACTCTGCATAGAAGTTAAATAAATAAGCAGGGTGACAATATACAGCCTTGACATACTCCTTTCCCTATCTGGAACCAGTCTGTTGTTCCATGTCCAGTTCTAACTGTTGCTTCCTGACCTGCATACAGATTTCTCAAGAGGCAGGTCAGGTGGTCTGGTATTCCCATCTCTTTCAGAATTTTCCACAGTTTATTGTGATCCACACAGTCAAAAGCTTTGGCACAGTCAATAAAGCAGAAATAGATGTTTCTCTGAAACTCTCTTGCTTTTTTGATAATCCAGCAGATATTGGCAATTTGATCTATTTTATATTTGTAGAGGCATGACAATCATATTTTTAATTGCCAGAATCTCTTATCTTTGATTGCTCCTTTTTATGACAATCACTTCTTATTTTACAAATGTAGCTTTTTCACACCTGGGGCAAGGAAGCTGCACTTTCATACTCCTGAATCTCGCAGTCATATAATGCACAAGTATGTGTCTAGTAGCTTGAAGGAAGTTCTTTAAAACAAGATCCTGAGAGGCCTATAGGATCTGGATGGAGCACTGAGGTTATGCCCTACTGTTCCACTTCTGACTTGGTGTGACATTCTCTTACTTACCTTGTGAATATGATTAAAAAGAATTGTTCAGTTCAGTTCAGTTCAGTCACTCAGTCGTGTCCGACTCTTTGCAACCCCATGAATCGCAGCACGCCAGGCCTCCTTGTCCATCACCAGCTCCCGGAGTTTACTCAGACTCATGTCTATTGAGTCCGTGATGCCATCCAGCCATCTCATCCTCTGTCGTCCCCTTCTCCTCCTGCCCCCAATCCCTCCCAGCATCAGAGTCTTTTCCAATGAGTCAACTCTTCTCATGAGGTGGCCAAAATACTGGAGTTTCAGCTTTAGCATCATCCCTTCCAAAGAAATCCCAGGGCTGATCTCCTTCAGAACGGACTGATTGGATCTTCTTGCAGTCCAAGGGACTCTCAAGAGTCTTCTCCAACACCACAGTTCAAAAGCATCAATTTTTCGGTGCTCAGCCTTCTTCACAGTCCAACTCTCACATCCATACATGACCACAGGAAAAACCATAGCCTTGATTAGACAGACCTTAGTCAGCAAAGTAATCTCTCTGCTTTTGAATATGCTATCTAGGTTGGTCATAACTTTTCTTCCAAGGAGTAAGCATCTTTTAATTTCATGGCTGCAGTCACCATCTGCAGTGATTTTGGAGCCCCCAAAAATAAAGTCTGATACTGTTTCCACTGTTTCCCCATCTATTTCCCATGAAGTGATGGGACTGGATGCCATGATCTTCGGATTTATCACAACTTTTTTGTCATTCTCTGGGTCTTACTTACTGGCAAGATGGAATTGGAATTAAACCAGACAGGGCAGGAAAAATGGTTAAAGTTAACTGGATTTATGCAAGGTGAGGAAATTAAGAGCTGTCGTTACAGAGAGATTAGGGAATCTTAAGAGAGAAAAAGAGTTACATTGGGAGGTGTGGGCTTTTATGAGAAGTCCATGGAATATGGTCAGTTGTTAGAGGTTTCTTGGGTCAAGAACAATGAAAAGCTCCAATTTAAGTCATGTATTCTCCCTCAAGGGCTTGCCAGGTGTTGCCTGTGGTAAAGCACCCACCTGCCAGTGCAGGTGATGTAAGAGACGTGGGTTCAGTCCCCGGGTCAGAAAGATCCCTGGGAGAGGGCACGGCAACCCACTCCAGGATCCTTGCCTGGGTAATCCCATGGATAGAGGAGCCTGGCGGGCTACAGTCCATGGAGTCACAGAGTCAGACACGACTGAACTGATGTAGCACACAGGCACATTCTCCCTTATCCATGATCTCATTGCTAAAGAGGTTGCAAACAAATAAGCATTTGCTCTAAATAAAGGATCAAAGACTGAGAAATATGAGATGACAGTGATGGTGAATCTTTTCCTCCCTAAGAATGTTAGATTAATTGAAGAACTCAGTCTCATGTATCTTACAGTAATTTTTACATTAAAAAATCTGATATTTGTGAATGTTGCCTAGATTAGGATGGTGGTTGAATTCTTCCTGAAGACTCTTGGCATAATCTTCTCTGATTTTTTTTTCTTTTTTAGTATTTTTCAAGTGGGCATGGGAAAAAAGGAGTAACTTCTTGCCCTGGTAAGACTTCCACATCTCTACCTAAACCTTCTAGTTAACATATCTTTATTAAAATTTTTCTTTTTTAAAGGCACTAGATTGAGAATTTAGTGCCCTTGGGGAAATCTCCAAATGGGCTTTCCATTGGTAAATGTGCCAGTCTTTGCCTCTGTGGGTTGCAAAATATTACCATTAATTTGTATGATGGCATTGCTCAAAGCTATACAATACACCTATCAAACAATTTGTTCATTTTTAGAAATGTAATTGGATTAGTGAATGCATTCCTACTGGGGTACCAATTCTACTCAGCACATTAGATGGAAGCCCTGCCCTTTATTTCTTTGGTGTCTCTCCAGGTAGGACAGGATTCTGTGTACATTGGGATGGATTCGTTTAAGGCTATTGATCCATTATTTCCTCTAAGACTTTGTTGATGACCCTTGGAATTATGCAACATTAGTATACATTCTAGAATCTACTGAGAAATAAGCACTAAGGGAATATTCACTTTTGAAATTTTGAGAAAGAGAAGTACAGTCATATGGGCATGGAGATGAAAACACTTATTACATTTAAACATTTAGTGTAAAGTCAACTGAGCATTATGCTTTAATGTTATAAACTTTAAAATAAATCAAGTCCAGTAGCTTCAGGTTGACACAAAAGACAGGTTTCCCCTTCTCCTCTCTCCTAGGACTCACCACATCAGTATACACACAGAAATAAAACTAGCATCATCCCTATCCATTTGTTTCTATTTACCACTATCTTAAAAAAAAATTATTGCTCGTCTTTGGTTTTGAAATACGGAGACATTGATAACAAATTTCAAATAAAAAACCGCACACAATAGTAGGTATGAGAACATTCCCCATGGTTAAAGACCTCCTGATATTTACCACCCAACAGTTTCTCAGGCATCTGTAAAAGGCTTTCAGGTTAACTGTTGCAAACCCAAACATTATGCCCTGTCCCATCCATCTTTAGAGTCCAGGAAACAGGTCAATATTCTAACTACAGGCCATTGAATCTATATGCAACCTTTCAAAGTTGCTCACTACAAGCAAGTTGAATTCTTTAATTAATCACGTAACATTTTAGAAACCTATTTTGCTATAAGGACTCATTGTATAAATTTTTTTGATCTCTGTTAATGGTCTATGATAGGTAAGTGTAAAGATGTATGCCTTACCAAGAAAAGTCCAATTGAGCATATTTTGTTTAAATTAATAAAGAACCATGGAGAGAATTGGAGGTTGAAGGCTTAGGTAATGAATAAGAGAAACAGATGCGGATGAAATATGACTTCCTTCGTGTGCTGTATTTCAGAGAATCTTTAATTCACCTGAATATGGCCATGAGTTATGCTTAGAGTATTGTATTAGAATTCCTAGTAGAAAGGGATTTAGATATACACGTAAAGTTAAATATGGTTAGACAGTAAAATATTGATTGCTTACCACAAACAGTGCAGCAGGGTATCCAACACTTGTTTTCCTTGTGGAACATAATAAGGTAAATTAATTTATCTCTAGCTGAGTTTTATTTGTGAAAAAATTTTTTTTGGTGGAATAGATTTGAATGTGTTTTGTGTGTCTCCAGCAGCTCTCTATTTGTGCTATAATAACCACGTGCAGTTTGTAGCAGCCCTTTAATAATCATCACCTTGGAAATGGGGGTGCTTTCTTCTTGTTTGAAACAGTGCAGTACAAGGCTCAGCAGTAAAGCAGCACTCTGGATATAAAAGCTAATGACTAATAGGAGAGTTCTGACCCTCTGAATTGCGCTTACTGTTCACCAGTGATTATGTCATTAGGAATGAATTAGATAGTCAATGAGGTGAATCTTTAGATCAAAGCTGCCACTTTGAAGTTTTCAATAATCTGTTCACTTGTAGGATTAGGGTGGTATTTAACAGCCATTGCTGTTCTACTGCTGGGGTTATGTGGCTGTGAAAAACAGTTTTCTTATGGGATCTTTTTTTTTTTTTTTCCCCTCTCTTTTCTTTTTTTTTCTTTGGAGTAACTGCAATTTTTAGGGCTAGAGTTCTCTGGTCATTTATTCCTGGTATGAAAACCAAGCTAGAGCCAAAGTAATCAGCTATGTACTATCTGGAAATCACAGGAGAACAGAGGTTAAGGACTGCCCTGACCTTGGACACTGTGGAAATGTTGATGGACGGTTTTATTTTTTCTGCATAATATTTTTACTATCTAAATAAGGAAAAGAAAAGTGACGATGATTATTTTTTTGTTTTCTGTCTACTGGAAGAATTCGTGTATGACTTTTTATATCTAGTTTTGCATGCTTTTTTTTTTTACTTCAAAGCATTAGTTCTTTTGGGGGGTACTCATCTATTTAATAGAGAAGGCAATGGCACCCCACTCTAGTACTCTTGCCTGGAAAATCCCATGGATGGAGGAGCCTGGTAGGGGTGCAGTCCATGGGGTCGCTGAGGGTCGGACACAACTGAGCGACTTCCCTTTCACTTTTCACTTTCATGCATTGGAGAAGGAAATGGCAACCCACTCCAGTGTTCTTGCCTGGAGAATCCCAGGGACGGGGGAGCCTGGTGGGCTGCCGTCTATGGGGTCGCACAGAGTCAGACACGACTGAAGTGACTTAGCAGCAGCAGCAGCAGCAGTTTAATGGGAATAACACTAAAATAGTAGCTGACCTTTTTTTTTTGCCTGTTTGCTGTGTCCTGGATGCCGTGCTAGGGGCATTATCTGCATTGTCCCAGGTAGCTCTCACTGCACACTATCAAGTTTCAGGGGATAAACAGGGAACCTGCTAAGATTGTAATGCAGATAGTGACCTGCAGATAGTGGTGTAAATTTCTTTGTATGCAGAGAATCACATTATTGATTACAAGCCTCCTTGCCCCATTCAGATTTACTGATTTGAAGAACAATTTTCTCTAGGAACACAGAGGAAAAATTGTGATAAAACTTACTCGAGGGGAAAAGCAGACAAATAATAATTGAGGCATGCAGCAACAATGTAAGAAGAAAACTCCCATCAAAAGCAAAACAACTCTGGGCCACGGAGTGAAAGAGCTTACCAGGATTCAGGCGAAACTACTGAACCGAGTACTGTGTAAATAGCAATTATTATTTGCTAAATTATTTTCTTGGGCTACATTCTGCTGTTTGTGGGATCCTAGCTCCCCTACCAGGGATTGAATCCAGGACCCTGCTGTGAAAGTGTGCAGTCCCAACCACGGGGCTCCCAGAGAATTCCCTAGAAAATAGAAACTACAGCAAGTCCCCTACACACAAACCTTCAAGGTGTGAACTTTCAAAGGTGCGAACGTGCATTGCATCAATGTCAGATGGAGGCCAGGCTGCAACTGCAGCTCTCCCTCCATCTCCTACGGCTGACGGCCTTCAGCTCTACCATCTCCCGCCTCCTCTATCTCCTCCAGTCAACAGCTCTTCTTGCCTGTCGACTCAACACCAGCCCCTGTGTGCCAGCTGTTGTACTGGACTACTGTACCGTTCAAGGTATGCCTTGTAAGACTAGAAATGTTTTCTTTGTGTTTGTTTTTTATGTATTATTTGTGTGAATAAATATTACACAATTTGTGTGAACATATTTGTGTGAATATCTATTACAGTACAGTACTTTATAGCCAGTTGTGTTAGCTGGGTACCTAGGCTAACTTTGTTGGATTTATGAATAAATTAGACTTATGAACACGCTCTTGGAAGAGACCTCATTCATATACAGGGGATTTACTGCATTGATAGAGAAGTCTGGTGAGTTTTCTAAACTTTGAGATAAAGAAAAAATTTCCTTTGAGGCTTCTTTGAACCAGGGATTATTCAGAAGTATGTTGCTTCAATTCTAGTTTTTGATGTTTTTCTATTATCTTAAGAAGACTTCCTGGTCCATATGATACTGGGAACCAAGTGACTAGATCAGAATTTCCTAAATGTATTTCGTACATTCCTAAAGTGGGATTTCTAACTAGCTACCTTGAGGAAAGAGTCAAATATGTTTGGGAAATACCAAGTTCAATTCAGTCACTCAGTTGTGTCTGACTCTTTGCGACCCCATGAACCGCAGCATGCCAGGCCTCCCTGTCCATCACCAACTCTCGAAGTTTACCCCAACTCATGTCTATTGAGTCGGTGATGCCATCCAACCATCTCATCCTCTGTCATCCCCTTCTCTTACCGCCTTCAATCTTTCCCAGCATCAGGGTCTTTTCCAATGAGTCAGTTCTTCACATCAGGTGGCAAAACTATTGGAGTTTCAGCTTCAGCATCAGTCCTTCCAATGAATATTCAGGACTGATCTCCTTTCGGATGGACTGGTTGAATCTCCTTGCAGTCCAAGGGACTCCCAAGAGTCTTCTCCAGCACCACAGTTCAAAAGCATCAATTTTTTGGTGCTCAGCTTTCTTTATAGTCCAGCTCTCACATCCATACATGACTACTGGAAAAACCATAGCTTTGACTAGACAGACCTTTGTTGACAAAGTAATGTGTCTGCTTTTTAATAGGCTGTCTAGGTTGGTCATAACTTTCCTTCTAAGGAATAAGTAAGTGTCTTTTAATTTCATGGCTGCAATCACCATCTGCAATGATTTTGGAGCCCAGAAAAATAAAGTCTGACACTGTTTCCACTGTTTCCCCATCTATTTCCCATGAAGTGATGGGACCAGGTGCCATGATCTTACTTTTCTGAATGTTGAGCTTTAAGCCAACTTTGTCACTCTCCTCTTTCACTTTCATCAACAGGCTTTTTAATTCCTCTTCACTTTCTGCCATAAGGGTGGTGTCATCTGCATATCTGAGGTTATTGATATTTCTCCCGGCAATCTTGACTCCAGCTTGTGTTTCTTCCAGCCCAGCATTTCTCATGATGTACTCTGCATAGAAGTTAAATAAGCAGGGTGACAATATACAGCCTTGGCATACTCCTTTTCCTATTTGGAACTAGTCTTGTTGTTCCATGTCCAGTTCTAACTGTTGCTTCCTGACCTGCATATAGGTTTCTCAAGAGGCAGGTCAGGTGGTCTGGTATTCCCATCTCTTGTTAAACAAAGTTAAGCAGATCTGTTTCAAATTTTCAAGAATGGAGTGAAATATGCCTTTCGTGCAGACATTTAGTCATTGAGCTTACTTACCTGTTCTTTTCAATGAATCTTTTGGGACTTGACTTGAGAATAAATTTAGAGAAAAATCTTGAATTATGGTCACTGAGAAAATTTTTAAGGATGTTGAAGAGAATCATGGCCCCTACGTCGGAGAGTAGTGGGTTTAGATGTTTTTTTTTTCTTCCTTCAAGCTGGAAATAAACTACTATCACAGAGAGTATAAAACCACCTCTCCTGCTGCCCGTAGCTGCGAGTCTGCTGCTTTTACCTGCCCAAGAAGATGCAGGGTCACAGAGCACTGAGGTGAGAGAAGGAGGGACCAGGTTGAGAGGTTAGTACTGGTTCCCTATGTGTTAAGTCATCTATAGTGCTGCTGTATGTTGTTATCTGGTACACAGAAATCCAGACTGAACGGGTTCTTCTGTAGTTGATTTTGAGTTACTGTTTCGATGAGCTAGTCATTTTAATGGAATTTTGGCTGAAAGGCTCATTTCTTTTCAGTTGTGCAACATGTTACTTCAAGGCTGTGATTCTCTACAGATGAAGAAACGGACATTCAGAGAGTTAGGGGTTTGCTCAGGTTACATACCCAGTGAATGGCAGAGCTGGTACCTAAACGTTGTCTAGCACTCAGGCTGTTCTCCTTGGTCATACTCCTCAGAATGGGTTTTAGTTCTTGCACAATGTGGCCATGAAGTATTTCCCAAGACATCTCACAGTGATTGGTTAGTCGGAATATGATCAATATAATGAATATCATGTTACCACAACATCAGTTCAGTCAGTTCAGTTCAGTTGCTCAGTCGTGTCCGACTCTCCGTGACCCCATGAATCGCAGCACGCCAGGCCTCCCTGTCCATCACCAACTCCCGGAGTTCACTCAGACTCACGTCCATCGAGTCCGTGATGCCATCCAGCCATCTCATCCTCGGTTGTCCCCTTCTCCTCCTGCCCCCAATCCCTCCCAGCATCAGAGTCTTTTCCAATGAGTCAACTCTTCGCATGAGGTGTCCAAAGTACTGGAGCTTCAGCTTTAGCATCATTCCTTCCAAAGAAATCCCAGGGCTGATCTCCTTCAGAATGGACTGGTTGGATCTCCTTGCAGTCCAAGGGAGTCTCAAGAGTCTTCTCCAACACCACAGTTCAAAAGCATCAATTCTTCATAGTTACTTATTAAATGGAAAGAATTGTATGGAGATTTTCTTCTTAAAAAAAAAAGAATACCACTCTCTGCCAAGACTGAAACTTTTATTCAGTCCATAAGCTTTGTAAACAAAGAAAAAACTGATTTATTTTAACAGAATGTTTGAGATTGGTTCTGTATTGTTTTCAGTATATGCTCAAATAACTGATTTCCTGAATATGCCTTTTGAGAAAATGACCTGTCAAAACAAAAGTCTGGTTTTTAAAATTATTTCCCTCTGAAACACAATTTTTTAACACAATAAGATAGATCCAATTAATGTTCTTTAGAGCAACAGACATTCAATTAAGTTCATGTTTCAAAATTAACCTCTCTGAAGGACAGAGAATTCATATTTTAAAAGTGTTCTTGATTCTAGTCTTTATTCACTGCTAATCAAGCCCAATTTGGGGAGAAAAAATTATATATTTTAATATGGAATTGTGTAAGAACCTGCTGAACTCAAATTTTACTTAATAGAAGCAATTGATTTTATTTCTGTTGTTAGATGGCATTCAAAGTTGAATCAAGCAGACCCCAAATGCACAAAGACTGTGCTATAATTTTTTTTCTTCTTAGGATTCATTGATTTTTTAAGTCATTGGAACATTTGTTTGCTTTTTAAGATGTCTGCCATCTGACACATCCTTTGCTGGGTATTCAGAAACATGCTTACTTGCTCTTTGTTTTGTGTTAGGAGGTGAATTCTTTCCCTTTAGCCTGGTTTATCTGCATCTGCAGTAATTAGTTGGGTGGTGAATTAAATGAGTTACACCTGAGTTAGTTGAGAGCTTTTATCTGCCTGCATGAGTAAGAAAATTCTAAGCTTCCACTGAACTGAAAACTCAACTCCTTGGCAGGATAGAAGGTAACAATGGTTGGAGCTAATGAGGTTCTGTTGGAAGAGACTGGAGAATCATTTAAAAATCCATTCATTGGCTGATCTGTCTGTCAGGACGGGGCATCATCATACATATGGCAAGGTTTCCTGAGCCTCTGTACACTGTGGTGAGCATACTTCTTTCAGAAGAGTCCACTACCCCAAAGCATCAATAACTACATTTTAATGATAGGAGCAAAGGGTGAACTTGTATTTCTTAATCAAAGTGAACTTCTGCACTTGGCCAACAGTATCCTGTATTGAAGGAAACATGGCTTTTCCATCTTCTGTTTGTTTCTAAGAGCCAGCAACAAGCTCTTGGCATCAGTATTCACAGTGGGTTTTCAAACACTCCGTAGGAAACAGCAATAGCATCTGCTCACACCCAATCACCCGACCCCACATTCATTTGGGGGATGGTTGTAAATAGCTGAGTGGTTAGATTTCACACTCTTCTGTATTTAAACTCAGCACTGTGGCCTGAATTCAGCATAGTTAGAACACTGCTTCAAAATAGTTGCATTTTATCTTCAGCCTCACTCACGAGGCCCACTTGACCAGATAGGAGAGCCACAGACTGTGGACTCCAGTCCTAGCTTCTCTGACTTACTAAAGACCATGACAATTCCTGGGTAGAGTCAAGAGGCCAAGACTTAAATCGTGTATGGGTTAGCTTTGAGGTCTTGGTCAAGTGCTTTAGTTTTAACCTTAATTTTCCTTTTCTATAAATAAGTCAAAGAAAGTTCAAATTACTTCACTGCCTGTGCTCATTTCACATGCTAGCAAGGTAATGCTCAAAATCCTTCAAGCTAAACTTCAACAGTGTGTGAACTGAGAAATTCCAAGTGTACAAGCTGGATTTAGAAAGAGCAAAGGAATCAGAGATCAAATTGTCAACATTCCACTGGACCATAGAAATAGCAAGGAAATTCCAGAAACACATTTGCTTCATTGACTACACTAAAGCCTTTGACTGTGTGGGTTACAACAAACTATGGAAAATTCTTAAAGAGATGGGAATACCAGGCCCCCTTACCTGCCTCCTGAAAAACCTGTATGCAGGTCAAGAAACAACAGTTAAAATGAGACATGGAAAAACAGATTGGTTCCAAACTAGGAAAGGAGTACTTCAAGGCTGTATATTGTCACCCTGCTTATTTAACGTCCATGCAGAGTACTCCTTTCCTGATTTGGAACCAGTATGTTATTCCATGTCTGGTTCTAACTGTTGCTTCTTGACCTGCATTCAGATTTCTCAGGAGGCAGGTCAGGTGGTCTGGTATTCCCATCTCTTTCAGAATTTTCCACAGTTTGTTGTGATCCACACAGTCAAAGGCTTTGGTATAATCAATAAAGCAGAAGTAGATGTTTTTCTCTGGTTCCCCTGCCTTTTCTAAATCCAGCTTGGACATCAGGGAGTTCACAGTTCACGTATTGCTGAAGCCTGGCTTGGAGAATTTTGAGCACTGCTTTACTAGTATGTGAGATGAGTGCAATTGTGCGGTAGTTTGAGCATTCTTTGGCATTGCCTTTGTTTGGGATGGGAATGAAAACTGACCTTTTCCAGTCCTGTGGCCACTGCTGAGTTTTCCAAATTTGCTGGCATACTGAGTACAGCACTTTCACAGCATCATCTTCCAGGATTTGAAATAGCTCAACTGGAATTTCATCACCTTCACTAGCTTTGTTCATAGTGATGGTTTCTAAGGCCCACTTGACTTCACATTCTAGGATGTCTGGCTCTAGGTGAGTGATAAAATCATCATGAGGAACCAGAGATCAAATTGCCAACATCCAATGGATCATAGAAAAAGCAAGAGAGTTCCAGAAAAACATCTATTTCTGGTTTGTTGACTATGCCAAAGCCTTTGACTGTGTGGATCACAATAAACTGTGGAAAATTCTGAAAGAGATGGGAATACCAGACCACCTGACCTGCCTCTTGAGAAACCTATATGCAGGTCAGGAAGCAACAGTTAGAACTGGACATGGAACAACAGACTGCTTCCAAATAGGAAAAGGAGTACGTCAAGGCTGTATATTGTCACCCTGCTTATTTAATTTTTATGCAGAGTACCTCATGAGAAACACTGGGCTGGAAGAAGCACAAGCTGGAATCAAGATTGCCAGGAGAAATATCAGTAAGCTCAGATATGCAGATTACACCACCGTCATAGCAGAAAGTGAAGAGGAACTAGAAAGCCTCTTGATGAAAGTGAAAGAGGAGAGTGAAAAAGTTGGCTTAAAGCTCAACATTCAGAAAAGTAAGATCATGGCACCTGGTTCCATCACTTCTTGGGAAATAGATGGGGAAACAGTGTCAGACTTTATTTTTGTGGGCTCCAAAATCACTGCAGATGGTGACTGCAGCCATGAAATTAAAAGATGCTTGCTCCTTGGGAAAAAAGTTATGACCAACGTAGACAGCATATTAAAAAGCAGAGACATTGTTTTACCAACAAAAGTCCATCTAGTCAAAGCTATGTTTTTTCCAGTAGTCATGTATGGATGTGAGAGTTGGACTATAAAGAAAGCTGAGTGCTGAAGAATTGATGTTTTTGAACTGTGGTGTTGGAGAAGACTCTTAAGAGTCACGTGGATTGCAAGGAGATCCAACCAGTCCGTCCTAAAGAAAATCAGTCCTGAATATTCATTGGAAGGACTGATGCTGAAGCTGAAACTCCAATGTTTTGGCCACCTGATGTGAAGAATTGAGTCATTTGAAAAGATTCTGATGCTGGGAAAGATTGAAATTGGGAGGAGAAGGGGATGACAGAGGATGAGATGGTTGGATGGCATCACCGACTCAATAGACATGAATTTGGGTAAACTCCGGGAGTTAGTTTTGGACAGGGAGGCCTGGCGTGCTGCAGTCCATGGGGTAGCAAAGAACTGGACACGACTGAGTGACTGAACTGAACTGAACTGACGCAGAGTACATAGAGTGAAAGGCCGGGCTGGATTAAGCACAAGGTGGTATCCAGATTGCTGGGAGAAATATCAGTAACCTCAGATATGCAGATAATACCACCCTAATGGCAGAAAGTGAAGAGAAACTCAAGAGCCTCCTGATGAAAGTGAAAGAGGAGAGTGAAAAATTTGGCTTAAAATTCAGTATTTTAAAAATGAAGATCATGGTATCCCATCACTTTATGGCAAATAGCTGGGGAAACAGTGGAAACAGTTAACAGACTTTATTTTTTTGGGCTCCAAAATAACTGCAGATGGTGACTGCAGCCATGAAATTAAAAGACGCTTGCTCCTTGGAAGAAAAGCTGTGACAAACCTAGACAACATTTTAAAAAACAGAGACATTATTTTGCCAACAAAGATCTGTATGGTCAAAGCTATGGTTTTTCCACTAATCATGTACAGGTGTGAGAGTTGGACCATAAAAGTGGCTGAGCGCCAAGGATTTGATGCTTTCAAACTGTGGTGTTGGAGAAGACTGTTGAGAGTCCCTTGGACTGCAAGGAGATCCAACCAGTCCGTTCTGAAGGAGATCAGTGCTGAGTATTTATTGGAAGGACTGATGCTGAAGCTGAAGCTCCAATACTTTGGGCACCTGATGCGAAGAACTGGCGCATTGGACAAGACCCTGATGCTGGGAAAGATTGAAGGCGGGAGGAGAAGGGGACGACAGAGGCTGAGATGGCTGGATGGCATCACTGACTTAATGGACATGAGTGTGAGCAAACCCCAGGAAATAGTGAAGGACAGGAAGGCCTGGTAGGCTGCAGTCCATGGGCTCACAAAGAGTCGAGTGGGCATGACAGAGTGACTGAACGACAGCATTAAGTATGGGGGTCAAATTGTAATCCCTGTGTGTCCCACAAGGTTACTCGTTTTAGTTGGGGAGCTTTGAATAGCATTTCTGATGTTATACCTAAATAAGCGCACGCTGTCCACCTTCTGCATGTGTGTGTGCCCAGTCGTGTCTGACTCTTTGTGACCTCATGGACTGTAGTCTGCCAGGCTCCTCTGTCCACGGAACTTTCCAAGCAAGAATACTGGAGCGGGTTGCCGTTTCCTACTCCATTCTACTTTATGGGCATCGGTTTACCTCCGGAGAGCATCTAGCCCCGTTCCACATGACATGTATTGTGGACAGCTTTCTTGAGACTGTGAGCCATGATGTTTATGTTGCAAGCACTCCTCCTTGCTGGACCACGGAGCTGTTTCCCACACCTTCATCATTCTGTTCATACTCTGTTAGGGAAGCCACTGATTTTCTCAATGTATCTGTTAAGATGTGGCACCCAAAACTGAACACAGAACTCGAGTTGGAGGTCTGAGATGGATTTAACATATTCTTATTTTGGAGAGGACAAAATGTAGTCCCAAGGTTGCTGTAGCTGTTTTGGGCAGCTATATCCACTGACCTCATTGAATTTTCATCCATAAAGCCCATAGGTATTTTTCATATCACTTCACATGCATACATTTCTACCTCCCAGTGCTTGATGGTAAATGGTGGCTAGCTTTTATCAAGGGCTTACAATGTACAAGGCACTATGCTATGCGGATTGCATTCGCTAAATGCTTAGTTCTCATAGCGAATTTATAGGCAAAATTTGTTATTTTCCCTGTTTTGTAGATGAGGAAAACGGGAGTTATAAGACATGCAAGAGACTTTTGTCCATTGACCGTGTATGGTGCACCCTGGTTAAGTTCACTTATTAATTCTAGGATTTCCTTCTCCTTTCTTCTCTTTTCACTCATGGCCTTTTCCCCTTTCTTATGGGTCTGTTAGAATTTTTTGCATACATGATCATGTTGTTAGTGACTGGGATGGTTTGTCTCTCCTTTTCCAATCCCTTTGTCTTTTCTTTCTTTTTCTTGCCTTACTGCAGTGGCTAGGAGTTTCAGGCCAATGTTGAGTAGGAGTGGTGAGAATTAACATCCTTGTCTTATTTCTACTTGTCAGAGGGAAAATTCAGTCTTTCATTATTAAGTATGATACTAGCTGCAAAATTTTTGCAAATGTCCTTTATGATTCTGAGGAACTTCCTTTTTATTCCTAGTTTGCTGAGAGATTTTTAGAAATCATGAATAGGTGTTATGGTTTTTTCTGTATCTGTTAATACAATCACATGGTTTTTGTACTGATTTTTAAATATTAAACCAGTCTTACCTTCTCAGAATAAACTTCCTTGTTTGAGTTGTATTATTCTTTTGACATATGAACAGATTCAATTTGCTAATATTTTGCTGAGAATTTTTATGTCTTTCTGAGGGATACTGGTCTGTAGTTTCATTGTCTTTTAATGTCTTTGGCCTGGTGTAAAGGTAACGATGGACTTGTAAAATTATCTGTAATATGTTTCCTCCTTTGTGCCCTCTGGAACAGAAAGAGTAGCATCACCGTCATTTCTTCTTTAAATGTTTGGTAGAATTTACAGTGAAACCATCTGGGTCTGGAAATTTCTTTTCTAGAATGTTTACACATGTCTACAAATTCATTTTCTTTACAATGTGTAGAATTTTTAGGTTTTCTATTTTATCTTGGGGGAACTTCAGTGGTTTCTGGTTTCTAAGGAATAGGTTCACTTCATCCAAGTTCTTACATTTATGAACATAGTAGTTCATTATGGTCCTTTTAATATTTTGAGGGTCTATGGCCTGTGGTGGAGCAGGCGATGGCACCCCACTCCAGTACTCTTGCCTGGAAAATCCCATGGATGGAGGAGCCTGGTGGGCTGTGGTCCATGGGGTCGCGAAGAGTCAGACACGACTGAGCGACTTCCCTTTCACTTTGCACTTTCCTGCATTGGGGAAGGAAATGGCACCCCACTCCAGTGTTCTTGCCCGGAGAATCCCAGGGATGGGGGAGCCTGGTGGGCTTCCGTCTATGGGATCACACAGAGTCGGACACGACTGAAGCGACTTAGCAGCATGGCCTGTGGTGATATCCTCTATTTCATTTCTGATACTGATAACCTGAGGGCTTCCCCGGTGAGGCAGTGGTAAAGAACCTTCCTGTCAGTGCAGAAGATGCCAGAGATGTGGGTTCCATCTCTGAGTCGGGAAGACCCCTGGAGTTGTTGTTTAGTCACCCAATTGTGTCCAACTCTTTGTGACCCCACAGACTGCAGCAGACCAGGCCTCCCTGTCTCTCACCATCTCCCGAAGTTTGCCCAAGTTTATGTCCGTTGCATTGGTGATGCCGTCCAGACATCTTATCCTCTGATGCCCTCTTGTCCTTCTGTCCTTGATCTTTCCCAGCTTCAGGGACTTTTCCAATGAGTTGGTTGTTTGCATCAGATGACCAATACTGGAGTTTCAGCTTCAGCATCAATCCTTCCAATGAGTGTTCAAGATTGATTTCCCTTAAGATTGACTGGTTTGGTTTCCTTGCTGTTCAAGGGACTCTCAGGAGTCTCCTCCAGCACCACAGTTCAAAGGCATCAATTCTTCGGCACTGCACCTTCTTTACGGTCCTGCTCTCACAGTGGTATGTGCTGACTGGGAAGACCATAGCCTTGACTATATGGACCTTTGACAGCAGAGTAATGTCCCTGCTTTTCAACACACTGTCTAGGTTTGTCACAGTTTTCCCACCAAGAAGCAAACATCTGGCTTCGTGGCTGCAGTCACCATCCACAGTGATTTAGGAGCCCAAGAAGAGGAAATCTGTCACTATTTCCTCCTTTTCCCCTTCTACTTGCCATGAAGTGATGGGCCAGATGCCATGATCTTAGTTTTTTAATATGTCGTTTTAAGCTGGCTCTTTCACTCTCCTCCTAAGCCCTCATCAGGAGGCTCTCTAGTCCCTCTTTGCTTTCCCTTGGAGCAGGAAATGGCAACTTTCTTCAGTATTCTTGCCTGGAGAATCCCATGGACAGAGGACTCGTGGGCCACAGTCTGTGGGGTTGCAAGGAGTCAGACACAGCTGAGGACATGAGTGAGCACACACGTATGTGCCTTGGACAGGGAGGGACGACCATTTGTCTCATCTCTCTGCCTTCTTCAGGATTGTTAGAGGTTTATCCATTATAGTGACCTTTCAAAATATCGTTTTGTTTCATCGCTTGTATCTGTTGTTTTTCTGTTTTCCATTTTACTGACCTCTGCTCTTTATAAGTGCTGTATGCTGCCTAAATGGGACTTACTGTGTTCTTCCTTTCCTAGTTTCTTGAGGTTCAAGCTTAGGGAATTAAAAAAAAATATGTAAGCATTTATTGTCATGAATTTCTCTCTAAGGAATTTGTTCAGTTCAAAATAATTTCTAATTTCTCAAGGAATTTTCTTCTCTTTTATCCATGGATTTAACTGTGTTTTCTTTAATTTCTATGTGTTTGGAAATTTTTGTTATTCTTTTTTATTGATTTTAATTTTAACTCTGTTATGGTCAGAGAATATGTGTGTATGACTCAAATTTTTAAAAAACTGGCTAAGGTGTGATTATGACCACAGATATCATCTCTAGCTATAAAGGAAAGTCAGTCCCCTTCCAGAGTGAAGAGGTGGATACTTGTCGGGCAGCCCCTAAAAAAGATTTAATATATGGATGGTGTGTTTGTTTTATGGTGGTGAAAGGAGAAGGAGACTAAACTATTCTGAGAAATCAGGGATAAAATGTACATTAGCAGCTTAAGAAATTTGATGGGTCCAGGTGTAGAGATGCAAATGATTAGATGATTAAATACACATGTTAGTATATATGACACAGTGTGCTTGGTGGACCTGGTCAGATGGGGCCACCAGGAGAGAAGGAAACACAGAAGGTTCTTGTGCTCTTCCAGGAGGAGGGTGACCATTTCTGTCTTAGTTGCTGGCTGAATCCTCTCTGGAGGCCCCAGCCTGATAGCTGCCAGGCTCTGTGGTCTGCTGAACCTCCCCTGGGATGTGGTTAGCCAGCAACTGCCGGATCTGTATGCCTGCATCTGTGGCTCCTTGCAAATTAACCCCTGGCCACTGGATGCCACTCTTCCGTCAGAGTTTTGGTTTGCCCACCTCTTGCTATAATATTAAACTCCTACCAGTGAATAACCATTTCTGGTTTTGCCCAAGGGTTACAGTGTGAAGTTTGGTGAAACTGTTTAGCTGATCATAACGTCCGTATCTCCAGCGAGCTGATGCCTGGCTTAGCAAACCACAGAAAGCTTTCCGTTCCAGTGTACTTGTCTCCTGGTTCAATCTGAGTCATCAAAACCTCTTCCACTAGGCTGCCTCCCATTGTGAGCAAAATGTGGGGCCAGAACTTGGGCATTTTCATGCTTGCCCCTCCTCTTGACTCCAGTCAGAAGTCATCTGAGCACAGTTAGATTCTTTTTAGCAGTCTCCTGTCTTGCTGGACCTCCTCCCTCACCCTCTGGGCTGAGTGAGGTTTCCCCTTCACCAAAGTTGCCCAGCATCTTAGATGTAATTTGTTTCCATGCATTGTATTTATTGACCTTGGGAGGCTGACAGTAACGTGTGCAGGCTGTGAAGTTAGACTGTGGTGGGTTACCTAAGTGGCCCCTTTGCCACAGAGCTCTGCAGTTTCTCTCACTAGAAGACAGAATATATTCCTCTGCCCTTACCTAAGTTCATCCACATAGCTTTTTTTGACCAATGGAATGTTGACAGGGCCCATGTAGCCACCTGCAAATGTGGTCATGAGAACAACATGCTTGAGGCAGCCCAATGCTCCCAGAAGGACGAGAGGCATTTGGAGTCGCCCTGAATCGAGCCCAGTCAGGATCAGATGGCCCGCAGCTGACCTGCCAACACTGAGAATGAGAATACAGCTTTACTCTACTGGCTTCCCTGATAGCTCAGCTGGTAAAGAATCTGCCTGAAATGCAGGAGACCCTGGTTCGGTTCCTGAATTGGGAAGAAGAGATAGGCTACCCACTCCAGTTTTCTTGGACTTCCCTTGTGGCTCAGCTGGTAAAGAAGCTGCCTGCAATGTGGGAGACCTAGGTTCAAACCCTGGGTTGGGAAGATCCCCTGGAGAAGGGGAAGGTTAACCCACCCCAGTATTCTGGCCTGGAGAATTCCAAGGACTGTATGGGGTCCCAAAGAGTCGGACAGGACTGAGCGACTTTCACTTTTTTACTGATATTTCGGGTGGTTTATTGGAAGCATTTCTGTGGCAGCACATAGACTAGGATTCCAATCTAATCTCTGAAACTTACCAGCTATGATTTTGAAATATACCAGCCTTTTAAAGTTGGGTTGGTAGTAGCTTCTCTTTAGGGTCATGCCAGGCAAGCAATTATTTGTGCAAAATGTCAAGTGTGAGGCCCAAATCACCTTTACAGTTGCTGGCCCAGAGTAAGTGCCCAATAAATGTGTGTTGAGTGCATGGTTGAAGCTTTAAAGAGTGATGGTGGTGAGAAATATGCCGCTGTAGGCTATCAGGGCTTGTTTAAAATATTGCAACCATGGGATTGGTCTCTAGAATTTTTTTAGGGGCATTAATCTTTTCAAATTTGTGGGGAATCAAGAGATTCCGTGATGCCTGGAGCGTAGTTCTACATTCTTTCTGAGGCATCTTTCACCTCTGGCAGCTTCTGATCCCAGGATCCTTGTTCTTTGAGAATTCATTCCTTCCCACATGACCTGTGGCCATCTGATCCTGCTCCTCTGGAGTACCTAGGTCAGGATTCCTCCTCTGTCAGAAAGCCCTGAATTATGAAGGGTATTTGAACCAGAAAAAGTTGTCTGCAGAGGAGAGGGGATGTAACATTACCAAAGAACCCTAACTTCCAAGTTTGCTGGTGGTCCTATTTGCAGCTCAGATGCATTTTTTGAGACGTCTGCCAGTGGTTTTGTGCCTCATCCTCTAGTTGTTGAATCTTAATGTCATTTGTCACTGAGCCCCAGGAAAGGTGCTCAGTGGCCTGCCCATTTGCTCTGTGAGCTCACTGAGATGGGCACCTGTGATTCCAACCTTGCCATCATCTCAGGAGGGCCACAGATCTTTCCTAATTAATGTTTATAGCTCACTCTGGTCCCCTGAGATGGAAACAGAGGGAGAGATGTGCCAAGTGATTGCGCTGTGATTTTTATCCCCCTGATTGATAATCGGCTGTGAGGATAATCTAAACACTGTCCTTGGGTTTAGGGCTGGAGGCTCTGAAAGCGTTGCCGAGCCTCTCATGTGAGCAGGTTAACTGGGGACACAGCACAAGATACAGCTGCAGGTTGGAAAACTTCTTCATAGCAGTCAGGGCCTGCCCGGGACTGGGTCCAGATTACCCCCTCCCAGCATGGACGGAGCCAGGATTCAAAGCTAGACCAGCTTTTTTGGGCCTGTTGTTTATTTCTACCACACTGAGCTAATTAGAAGCACCATTAATGAACTTTGTTAACCAAACTTTCAGAAACAGAGATCTGATGAGAATAAGAGGTGTTTATTTGGGGTTTGTTAGGACTATAGCTTGGGAGACACAGATTCAAGAAGCACTTGAATTGTGTTCCACCAGACAAAATGGGGGCAGCCCATAAAGGCAAAGACAGTAACGTTATGTAGTTTGTTTGCCAAGAAGGAGGCTTGGGATTGATAGGGAAGATGCAAAGCTGTCATTACAGTAGACGACATGATACTACATATGGAAAACCCTAGTGACTCCACACAAATGTGTGTTGAGTACATATTGTTGCTGTTGTTGAGTTGTTAAGTTGTGTCTGGCTCTGCTGTGATCCCGTGGACTGCAGTCGCTAGGCTTCTGTCTGTCCATGGGATTTCCCAAGCGAGAATACTGGAGTGGGTTGCCCCTGCCTTCTCCAGGGGATCCTTCTGACCCAGGGATCGAAACCCGGCTTTCCTGCATGGCAAGGGGATTGTTTACCACTTAGCCACCAGGAAAGTCCACTGAGTACATGGCTGAGGTTTCAAAGAGTGATGGGGTGAGAAACATCACCTCATGGGACTTAGGGGCTTGTTAAACAGATTCAGCAAGGTAGCAGGATACAAGGTTAACATACAGAGACAGGTTGCACTTCTTTACACTAACAGTGAAGAATCAGAAAGGGAATGTAAGCAAACAATTTCTGTTAAAATTGCGTTAAAAATACTTGGGAATATTCCTCACTAAAGAGGCAAAAGACTTATGTACTGAGAACTACAAAACATTAATAAGGGGAGATGACTCAGAGAAATGGAAAGATATCCCATGCTATTGAATTAGAAGAATTAATATTGCTAAAATGGTCATACTACCCAAAACAACCTACAGATTTAATGTAACTTCTATCAGAATACCCATGACAGTTTTTCAGAGAATTACATCACATAGACCTGACATTTTTTGGAATATAAAAGACACAGAATGGCCAAAGCAATCCTGCTGGGGTCGGGGGGAGGTTGAAACAAAGCAGGAGGCATAACCTTCCCAGACTTCAGAAAACACTACAAAGGCACAGTAATCAAAGCAGTGTGGTACTGGCACAAAAATAAAAGAAACTGGAACCGTATAGAGAGCCCAGAAATATACTCACAGCCCTTTGGACAATTAATCTTTAACAACGGAGGCAAGAATACGCAGTGGGGAAAAGAGAGTCTCTTCCCAACACCAACACAAGGTATTGGAAAAGTTGGACTGTCACATTTAAATCAATGAAGAACTCATTGTACACAAAAATGACGCAAAATGGCTAAAAGACTTAAAGATAAGACATGACACTGTGAAACTTCCAGAAGAGAACATAGGCAAAACATTTTCTGATATAAATTGTACTAAGGTTCTCTTAGATCAGTCTCCCAAGGCAGTAGAAATAAAAGCAAAAATAAACAAATGAAATCCAATCAAACTTGTAAGCTTTTTCACAGCAAAGGAAACCATAAACAAAATGAAAAGACAATCTACAGACTGGAAGAATATATTTGCAAATGATGCAGCCAATAAAGACTTAATTCCTAAAATATACAAACAGTTCATACAGTTCAATAACAATAGCAAAAAACCCCAAACAACCCAATTGAAAACTGGGCAGAAGACCTAAACAGACATTTCCCCAAAGAAGACATACCGATGGCCAGTAGTCACACCAGAAGATGCTCAGCGTCGCTAGTTATAGAGAAATGCAGACAAGCGCTGCAATGAGGCACCGCCTCGTGCTGCTCAGAGGACTGTCATTTAAAGTGAAAAGTGAAAGTGAAGTCGCTCAGTCATGTCCGATTCCCTGCGACCCCATGGACTATAGCCTACGAGGTTCCTCCATCCATGGAATTTTCTAGGCAAGAGTACTGGAGTGGGTTGCCATTTCCTTCTCCAGGGGATCTTCCCAACCCAGGGATCAAACCTGGGTCTCCTGCATTGCAAGCAGGCACTGTTACCATCTGAGCCACTAGGGAAGCCCTTTAAAATTCTATTCATGTTAAATGCTGGAGAGGGTGTGGAGAAAAGAGAGCTCTCCTACACTATTGGAGGGAATGTGAATTGGTACAGCTGCTATGGAAAACAATATGGACATGCCTCAGAAGACTAAAAATAGAGTTGCCATATGACCCAGCAATTCCATTCCTGGGCATACACCCAGAAAAAGCATAACTGAAAAGGTACATGCTCCTCTACGCTCATAGTGGCAATATTCACAACAGCCGACATGGAAGACACCTAAATGTCCATCAACAGGTGAATGACTGAAGATGTGGCATACACACACACACACGGACACACACACACAGACACACACACACACACACACAGACAGACAAACACAGACACACAGACACACACACACGGACACACACACGGACACACACCCACAGACACACAGACACACACA
>NW_024070186.1:2562845-2609156 GCF_014754425.2 Oryx dammah | reverse complement strand
ACACACACACACACGGACACATGCACATGCACACACAGACACACACGTGCACACACATACACGCACACATACACACATGGACACACACACAAGTGCACACACGCATACAACACACACACAATGCACACATACACACTTGCACACACACACATGCACACACACATACACATATGCACACACATACACGCACACACACATACGCACAGACACACATACACACTTGCACAATGAAATATTACTCAGCCATAAAAAATAACTTAATAGTATCATTTACAGCAACATGGATGGGCCTAGAGATTGTCATACTAAGTGAAGTTGGTCAGAAAGAGAAAGACACATATACTATATGGTATCACGTATATGTGGAATCTAAAATATGATAAAATGAACGTGTCTATGAGATGAAAATAGATTTATCTGGAGAACAGACTTGTGGTTGCCAAAGGAGGAGGAGGGATGGACTGGGAGTTTGGGATTAGCAATAGATGCAAGGTGTCATCTATAGGATGGCTAAACAAGCTCCTACTGTATGGCACGGGGAACTATATTTAGTAGCCATGATAAAATATAGTGGAAAAGAATATGAAAAAATATGTATAACTGAGTCACTTTGCTGTATAGCAGAAATTAAACACAACATTGTAAATCAACTGTACCTCAATAATTTTTTTAAAAAAGGAATTAGGATTGGAACTATCAAGAAGTAAGGGTGCTTGTTAAGCAAAGATTAATTGGGGTCGGAAATGATTCATAATGGTGGAGAAGGGGGATTGTTGAAACTTCAGGGTTACAATGGGCAACTGCTGTTTTGAAAATGGCTAGTGGTGTCCTTGAACTTGATTCAGATCAGAGAAATTTCAAGTTCTCAGTGATGCAGGACCATGTCTGGAAACACATCCAAGGTGGCCACACGGCTCCATTTTGGATGCCTGAATCACAGTAACTCCATTTTGATTTTTAAGTGATCTTAAAGACATCATCTACCTGAAGTCATTCAATTCCTGCTGCCCGGAGGGTGGGACTTTTTCTGAGCATGTCAAGCAGAATGGAAACAAAACTATTGCTTCCTTATCTCAACTAAGTTCCTTTACCTCTTTGCTGATAGAACTCCAGTTTTATCCATATAACTCTCAGGTGACTTTATCCCAAGCTTGTGGGTTAACCCTGATTAGTCTAAGCCACTTGTGGTCTTTTCACTGTCTTAGACAGTAAATGGTGTGGGGTGGGCATAAGACCTAGTTCTGGCTACTGGGATCTGAGGATTGATCTGCTGGTGCAGAGATATTTGGGAAGATGTTTCCTCACTCTGAAAAACGAGCAACCAGGAAGAAACACCCTACTCTGGCTGATGCTTTTCCCATCTACCAGGGAAACTTGGATTGCAGCCACCATCTTGAGACCGTGATGGAAGTTCATTGATTACGAAGCAGACAGCTGAGGAGAACAGAGAAGAAAAACAAACATTGGTCCTTGATGATTTCACAGAGTCTGGAATAGGTCAGTCCTTGAACTATCCTCGTTTGGAACCTGTGACATGTGAAATAATGACGTATCCTCACTGCTCAAACCATTTAAAGTTGAGTTTTCTTTTGGGTGCAGAAAAATAATACAACATAATACCAAAAAGCTGTTTGTAAGAATATGAACATTTCGGGGACTTCCCTGGCGGTCCAGGGGCTGAGACTTTGCTTTCCAGGGCAGGGTGTGTGGGTTTGGTCTCCGGTCGGGGATCTAAGATCCCACACGCCTCAGAGCCATTACAAGTTAAATAACGACTTTAAAATTGGTCTACACACACAAACTCTTTAAAAAAGAAAGAATATGAACATTTCACATAGACCTAGGGTGGCTCTGGCTGCCTCAGCTGCCCAGGAGCTTGTCTCTAGTTTTGCTTCTCTCTGACCCTGGGCCACTGGGAAGCCAGCTTGGGTCTCGCCTGACGAGCTGCCTGTGTCCCCATCCGGCACTGGCCGCTCCTGCAGACGTGCCCCTGGTGCTTACTAGGTGCTGTAACCACAGGACAGTATAAAGAGGGTGACAGAGATCAGGTCTGATGAGCACCTGGCCTCGGCCCCCCTCTCCTGTCTTCCGCTCCACACGCCGTCCATTCCAGCCACACTGACCTTCCTGCACATCCTCTGAAGTGCTTTTCCTCCTCTCGCCACAGGACTTCTGCACATGCTGCTCTCCCTGTGAGGATGGCTTCTCCCCACTCTGCCTTCTCCCCCCGTTTGGTGAACCCCTACATCTTCATTTTCTCAGCTCAGGGGTCTCTTCCTCCCCTGAGTCTCCTGGGAGAACATCTGTCTTGCTGTTGTTCTCATGGAACCACAGAACACTTATTACAGGTCCTAATTATTTCCTCACTCCTGTGATTTTTGGTTAATCTTGGTCTCTCCTGGTAGCCTGAAGTTCCAAGAAATCAAGGATCATCTCATGTTAATATCTGTTGCATGCCCAGCTGTGTAGATCAGTGTTTTTCCTATAAAAATATTCAATAAAATTTGTTGAATGAATGCATGAATATGCAAATTTCCCATATTTAGCAGGACTCAATAAATTGTAACTGCCATTGTTATGGGATTCTCTTATCAGACTTTCCAGCCATTTCATATTTTCTTATGTTCTTTTGAATGGAATCCAGAGTATTTCATCACTAATTTGCCCTTTATATACAGTACAAAGAAGCAGATGGTAGAGTGTCATCAGAAATCCCAAAGGACTTTACCTCCTTGAACCTTAAATTTCTTCATTTATGCAATGAGTTAGACACTTCTTCCACGGCATTTGTAACATTTTCAGGTACAGGACGGGTCATGGGGGGAAATGGTTCACCTTCCTGGTTCATTGATTTTACTTGAATATTTGTGAAAGAAAACCTATCTAACCAATGAAGCAAAAATGCTTTATTGAGTCAAATTACAGAATGTACACAAACTTTAAGACAAGAGAATCCACCCTCAATTTTCTTGATGTGTGTTTTAGAATCGCCCAGGCTCTGTCCCCAGGGATTTGGCTTAGCTAGTCTGGAATATATGTATATATTTTAAATGTGTATCAATATAGGTACATTTAAAAAAAATCTTTGTGGGTATACCAAAGTGCAGGCAAGGTAGAGACTGCTCTTCTGGGGGTATTTTGGTGGAAATATGAGGCTCAAGGCCCTGGATGAATTCAAAAGACCTGTCTAGTTTTGACTTTTTCCCTCTTGTTTTCTTGTTTTTTTTTTTTCTGCAGTTCTTCCCAAATGAGCTTGCATTTCTACAGTTCTACAGCTAGGTCTTTCAACATTTGCTTTTGGCTCTTTGTGGGAAGGTTTTCACTAGCAACTCAAGCAATAAACTCAGGAGAATTTTCAAGGGTTGGAAACCATCCTGTGGGCCCTCTTGGTAAGCCCATCTCTATGTTTTGAGAGAAGTAAAATGCATGCTTCTAAATTTCTTGATGGAAGGTCTGGCCCGCTCAGCTCAGGTTTGGAACCGGGAGTTCCAGGGCACCTCAGGCCTGCAAATTTGAGAGACGGCTGCTGCTTCTGGCTCGGTTTCCGGACCATCTCCCATCTGGCCGGTGCCTGGATTTTATTGAGCGGGAGTCTGACCCTCAGCCTGAGCCTTTGTTACTGCGCAGGCTGCACGCAAAGGACGTGAAAGTTCCTCTCAATAAAGCCTCTCTGCACACTGCCTATCTGAGCAGGCACATCCAGAGATCTCCAGGCTCAGCATACAGGGATGCTATGAAAATCAAATGTGTTTTATTTACAAGTCCCTGTGCTCTCCTCCAGCCTCCCGAAGAAAAAAAATGCAAGCTGCGAATGCAAACAATTTTTCAAATCGATCGTTTTATGAAAATGCCTGTTTTTCTTCTATCTTTTTTAAAGAGTAGAGAATCACACAAATGACAATTCCAGAAACCATAGATTTATGACTTTTTTACTTTCCAAATATGTTGGCACAGAGTAAAAAAAAATAAAAATTTGCAATTTCGAGGAGAGAATAATGTACTTTTTTATTAAAATGGAAATGACACACTGCTGCATATCTAAGTTGATTTAGTGTTTTTATTAGTTATATAACTGTTTTAATACCTCACTAACTATTGCATTCTCCCTTAAGGTTTCCATTGTTCACATACCCTAGAAACAAATTGATAATTCTGAAAAAATAAAGTATTTCTTGGTTGTTTGCTAACGGCAGAATAGCAATCAGTCACCACAGGGTTACTACAATGGGCATCATTATATCTGGATCCTTATCAATTTCACTGTACGGGTGAGTATTATTGCTGTCTACCGGAACTCCTTTGGTGTTATTGCTTAATTTTAATTGTGATTGTAAAATGCGAACAATGTGGATCTTTAAACCACAATTAAACACCTGCTATACTTGTCTGTTGGCATTTAAAGATATATCGAGGATTTAAAAACTGCTGATTCAGATATGACATAGAGCTTCAAAATAGATTTAACTTCAGAATGAGTGTTTGCTTAAGGAGAAAGTGCCAGGAAAGTTTTCAGAAGTCAGATAGGTGAGTCCAAATTTAAGTCTGATAGGAAAGCAGGGCCCTGATGGAAAATGTGGTCGTTGCTCAGGAAGTCCTCTGGCCTGCTCTTACCGGGGCTAGTGCCAGCTTCCTTCAGCAGAGGGGATCTGACTTGGTCCCACTGACAACCTGTTAATGAAGAACCTCCCTACAGGAAGCACCTGCCCGGTGCTGAGATATTAATAGGAGAAATAACAGAGCTACTGAGGTGCGAGGGAGGGTAGCGAGGAGAAGGGCGGTGGTATCTGATTTCAGCCCAAGGTCCCAGCCCAAATCAAATGTGAATAGGAGGTGCTGGCCTTGGGGGCTTAACTCCTGCAGATGGAGGGTGATTGGATGTTTCCTGAAATACGTGTAAAAGCGAACATTGGTCCCTGAGCAGGGTATGCAATCTGGAAAGTCGAGGCTTGCCTCCTTTTCTTTTTTTTTTTTTTTTCTGATAGGTCAGTACGTGTCTGCATCAGCTCCACCACCGTAATTAAACATTTACACGGGGCCTGCAAAACACCAGACTCAGTTCTGAGATGCCAGTATCCTTTAAAACAGCATCATTTGCCTAAGCTCAGATATGCTTCAGTTTCTTTGGAAATGGCATTTCTTGTTTTAATTTCCCAGCAGTGTTTTTACAAACAGTGAAGTAGGGAGTAGTATGGATGGGACGATGGGACAATAAAAGACTCTTTCCTTGGAGAAATAGGACCACAGGTTGGATGTAAGGAGCAGGAAAGAATAAATTATACTGGGTTATAGTCGTCAAAACTTCATTTTTTTTAACTTATAAAAACATCAAAATTGATTTGCAAATCCCAACTTTCCATTTCAAGTAAACAAATCTGATGGCTCGCTAGGGAGCTGCTCAGCTGTGTGGGAAGGTCCATGTGAAACTGACTTTCTGCAAAGACAAAAACGTCTAGCTAGGAGGCAAACGGTGATGAAACCGAATGGGGAACTCCCCCGCTTGGGAGTCGGATCTGGAGAAAGGTGCACAGGTAAATTCCTTCAATTCTATACATCAGAATGTCACATTCAGGTAGGCTCGGAGTCCTTTTGCTCTCCTGCTAATCTTTGTCTCAGGGCTGTGACACCCAATGCGGAATAATTAGACTTCAACAAGCCTTAATAAGTAATCCTGGCATTTAGTGGGAGTCACTCAAAGACCCAGAGGAAGGGATCAATATAAAAAGCGTCACAGACTCTCACTTCACCAGGGCAAATCCTGCTCCCTCCCTGTGTCTCTCTGATGCTCCCTGCACAATGGAAATTATGTTCTCCAGTACTGAAGGCATCATGGATTTAAACCAAGGATGAGCAAGGAAACCGCCAGGGCTTCCCGGGTGGTACAGTGGTAAAGGATACGCCTGCCACGGAGGAGACGCAAGAAGACAACGTTTCGATCCCTGGGCGAGGAAGATCTCCTGGAGGAGGGCATGGCAACCCACTCCAGTATTCTTGCCTGGAGAATCCCAGGGACAGAGGAGCCTGGTGGGCTACAGTCCATGGGGTCGCAAAGAGTCGGATAAGACTGAGCATGCACGCACGTACACACACGCGTGCACAAGAAAACTTTCCGGGGAATGCTTCCTTTTATTTCCTCAAAGTTACATGGCCAGAAGCTCCACCTGTGCTTTGGCACCCAGTTGTCCAGGGGTGGAGGCGGGAGGGTGGAGAGGCGGGAAGGGGTGGACATTGAAGAGTCTACAGATACATTCTGCTTTGTAATCAATCATAGCTCTCCACCCAGTCACTTTAGAAACAAATTTGAAATAAGAATTGTTCTTTAAGGCACCCTTAGATATGATACTTGTACCCAGTGAGACACATAGTAGGTGCTCAATGAATACTTTTTGAATGAAAAGATCCAGAGCAAGCTCACTGGACAGATCACAAGAAGACTGGATGAACAGGAAGTTTTAACTCAGCAGCCAGGCTTGCACAGTGGTAGACAAAAATCGCCGAAGGCTTCGATTGTCAAGTCATTACTTAAGGTAGCATCCTCTGCGGTCTTGCTGCTGCTGCTGCTAAGTCACACCAGTCGTGTCCGACTCTGTGCGACCCCATAGATGGCAGCCCACCAGGCTCCCCTCTCCCTGGGATTCTCCAGGCAAGAACACTGGAGTAGGTTGCCATTTCCTTCTCCAGTGCAGGGATGTGAAAAGTGAAAGTAAAGTCGCTCAGTCGTGTCCGACTCTTCACGACCCCATGGACTGCAGCCCACCGGGCTCCTCCTTCCATGGGATTTTCCAGGCAAGAGTACTGGAGTGGGGTGCCATCGCCTTACAAACCCCAAATCCCAGAGGCGTAACCCCATTTCAGATTCCCTCTCGGCATCTGGAGTAAGTGTTCCCGACTGGGGAGAGGCTCCCCAAGCTTAGAGTGAGGGACTCCAGCTCCTCTAGTCTATGGCTTCTTCACCTTCAGCAGGTGGCTTCCAACTTTGCTGGAAGCAGGAAAGAGCACACGAAGCGCTAGGCCTGGCAGGGCCTGTGGGGCAGACCCAGAGTGAGACACACGTCTCTTCTCTCTGCCTTCCATCCTCCAGTCCTGCGGGGAGCGGAGCAAGCTAGTCCCAGAAGAAGGGAAAATCGCCTGATGAACAGAGGCATTAGAAGCAACCCGTGGGTTAGGAATTGCGTCCTGGCTCTTCTGCCTTTGAAAGGGAAATAAAACATGTTGAACACTGTGCATGATTTTTGGCATAGGTAGAAACATGTGATCTCTTCTGCTCATGGTATGGACTTGAAATGCCAGAGTGTCTCTCAGACTCAAAGCAGGAGGGTCGGAGATTTTTTTTTTTTTGGCTATCCCATGCAGTATGCAGGATCTTAGTTCCCTGACCAGGAATTGAACATATGCCCCATGCGGTGGAAGCACGGAGTTTCAACCACTGGATGTTCAGGAAAGTCCCTCAGAATGCTTTCTGGAAGGATGGATGCTTTTGTTTTCCAAATTGCCTTGGATGGACCTAAGCATATGCCACTGTTAAATAATTTCGCACTGTCTGTGATGATCACTAGTACGATGACCTAAATTTACTGTTGCTACGTCTCTGGAGACCATATCACCCATATCCCAAGGACTGTCACCCATATCCCAAGGACTGACCTTTCCTTGCTCATTTAGTGATAGATAGAGGTCAGTGGCGGAGAAGGCAATGGCACCCCACCCCAGTCCTCTTGCCTGGAAAATCCCATGGATGGAGGAGCCTGGTGGGCTGCAGTCCATGGGGTTGCTAAGAGTCGGACGCGACTGAGCGACTTCACTTTCAGTTTTCACTTTCATGCACTGGAGAAGGAAATGGCAACCCACTCCAGTGTTCTTGCCTGGAGAATCCCAGGGATGGGGGAGCCTGGTGGGCTGCCGTCTATGGGGTTGCACAGCGTCAGACACGACTGAAGCGACTGAGCAGCAGCAGCAGCAGAGGTCAGTGAAACTCACATGATATACAAGCTGAATTCATGTCATAAAACGTATGTGATTTATTGATATATTCTTATCGCCTCCCCCTCTAAAAAAGACCTTGTTGGGCATTTTGTGTTTCTTGCATGTACGGCTTTTTTCTCAAGCAGAGTAACCAGACAGGGCAAGTGGGAGGAGAAACGGAATCTGTCTGGTGTCCTGAGGGGTCTTCAAGCCCACTTTTTAGAGCAGGGCTCTTCAGCGTTCATCCCTGACTAGCGCCACTCTGCGACTGTTACTGCTGTGTGACAAGTCCAGATTTTGGCAGTAGACGTTCAGAGACTTTTAAAGCAATTTGGACCGATTTTTTTATCTGTTGATGATAATAATAAAAAATATGGGCTTATGTTTCGTACTTCTTTATTATAAAAATGAAGAAGTAATTCATTATTTTGCAAAAGTGTTGATCCACAACGGCTTGGAAACAGAGAAGCCAAGCGTTTGGTCACCAGGGATAGTTTGCGAAGCCCTGCTTCAGTTACTGTCTCAGGATCCAGGAGCTCCGTGAGATCTTAGGATCTCACGGGCTGCTGTGAGAATCGAAAGAGCAGCTGCGTGTTGATTATATATGAAACTATCCCTTGCTCAAAAATGGGCAGCATTTTTGTCATTGGTGCCTTTATCAAGCTGATACTCTCCCAAGATACCCTTGTTTTTCTGCCCCTCCAGAATGTTTGAGGAAAAAATAGTGCAGGAGGGTGCGCGATGGAGTACCTTTTGCAAAACCTCACTTCCTGTTCTGAAGGGTCTGACCTGCCTTCTGACCCATTTCCCATCTTGGTCCAGGGACTCACTGGATGGTTAATCTGGGCACAGGCGTAGCAGTGGGGAAGTCCAGTGGGATACCCTGGTGCCCTCCACTTCCCAGTTCGTGTTTGGTTTGTTGATTTTCTCCAAACAAGGAATTTTTTTAAAGTAAGAGATAACATGATCAAAGTGAGACTTTCAGAAAACCAGTCTTCTAGCCTGGATCAGGGAATGCGCAGAAGCCCCTAGGACAGCGGTTTTGATTGTCTGGCAGGCTGACTTTTGAAATGAGTCATTGGGAACACCTTCATCTTGGCATTATCACGGTTGCCTTCAGGACAGCCTGATGTGTAACGCCCGTCCCACTGATTGGGGAGCCATGGCACTCTGGGAGCATCCACTAGACTCCACGCACGCCTGCTAAGCCGCTTCAGTCACGTCCGGCTCTGTGACCCTACGGACTGAAACCCACCAGGCTCCTCTGTCCATGGCATTTTCCAGGCAAGAATACTGAAGTGGGTTGCCATTTCCTCCTCCAGGGGATCTTCCTGACCCAGGGATCAAACCCACGTCGTTTAAGTCTCCTGCATTCTTTACCACTAGCAACGCCTGGGAAGCCCATTGGACTCCCAGGTACAGTTAAAGAAAAAGTACAGTTAAAAAAAATATGTGTAGCTGGATCACTTTATACGGCAGAAATTAGCAAAACACTATAAAACAACTATACTTCAGTAGAAGTTTTTTAAAAAGAAAAAGTCCTTTTACTACCTTCTTAGAAGAACACCGAATAATTTGCTGGCTAATCCCCATGAAGGTATAAACTGTGTGCAGATTTTGAGCACTTAGCTTACACGTGCAACACTACTAAAAGTCTGAGTAGAGGTGTCGTTGCGTAGCTGCGGGGGGCCCTGAGGCGGAAGACGCGCATTCACACGGATGCGGCAGTGAGGGCGTGATTCCAGCGTGAGTCCTCTTCATGGCTAGCTTTTCTGCCTCAGGGCTTCTGGCTGCTCCCGAGTCACTGCGCTGTCTGTCAAGCATCATCGAGCACCTAGTGTGTACCAGGGACCAGGCTGGGAATTGAGAATACAAAGAGTAGTGAGATGTAGCTCTGCCCTTTTAACACTTACGTCTGTCTCCGTCTAGAACTGGCCTCTACACAGGTTTGGTTGGAGCTTCCCTGGTGGCTCCGGGAAGAAACTGCCTGCAATGCGGGAGACTCGAGTTCCATCGCTGGGTTGGGAAGATCCCCTGGAGGAGGGCATGGCAACCCATTCCAGTATTCTTGCCTGGAGAATCCCATGGACAGAGGAGGCTGGTGGGCTCCAGTCCATGGGGTCTCACAGAGTTGGACACGACTGAATGACTTTCACTTCACTTCACCTCATAGCTTTGGTCAGTTCAGTTCAGTTCAGTTCAGTCGCTCAGTCATGTCTGACTCTTTGCAACCCCATGAATTGCAGCACTCCAGGCCTCCCTGTCCATCACCAACCGCCGGAGTTCACTCAGGCTCACGTCCATCGAGTCGGTGTGCCATCCAGCCATCTCATCCTCTGTTGTCCCCTTCCCTCCTGCCCTCCAATCCCTCCCAGCATCAGAGTCTTTTCTAATGAGTCAACTCTTCGCATGAGGTGGCCAAAGTACTGGAGTTTCAGCTTTAGCATCATTCCTTCCAAAGAACACCCAGGACTGATCTCCTTTAGGATGGACTGGTTGGATCTCCTTGCAGTCCAAGGGACTCTCAAGAGTCTTCTTCAACACCACAGTTCAAAAGCATCAATTCTTCGGCCAAGTGCAGGTCAAATTGATATCCAAAATCGTTGAACCAAAGTGTTTTCTAACTTTATTCCTACAGACTGTCTTAGTTGTATCTCTATATCTGGTTAAACCAACCAAATGCCATCTATCTGGATATGTTGCCTAGATATGATTTAACAGTGTGGACTTAGCTTTCTTTTAGCAGTAATATTAGAAATAGAAACTTAAAGAGCCTAAATTCAGCTTTTGTAAAACTTAGGTTGAAGGCTTTGACCATAATATCTGGGGTCCCTGTAGAAGGGTTAGTACATAAATTCTTTGTGTAATTTGTGAAATTAGCATATAATTTCCATATCTCTTAGTGAAAAAATTTCTCTTTTATGGGCTTTTTTCCTGATTAGAAAATGGGCTTTGTATAGGTAGCAAAATTTTCTTTCTTGCTTTGGCCACTGGGATGCTCAGAGCTAGGATTCTGGTACAGAAGCCCCTCTTCCTTATTGTCTGACACTTTTTTTCCCACTAAAAATATCATTTGGGGGAATGTCTTTTATTTAAGCCACCCAAACTTCTTAAATAAAACCTTGGAAAGAATATTGCAAATAGATTCTGTTATAATTTCTCATCTTTATAGGTACTGGGCAAATTGTCTCATGGCAAGAAAAAAAATATCAGCAGCAATCAGGAGGATTGGTTTTCCAGTACAGCTCTCTGTTTGGACCCATTCCTAAGTGTGGTGGCTGGGATCTAACAGAATCCTGTGTTTGGGGTAGACTAAGGCTGTATCTCCTGGGCTAAATGCTGATCAGAGCCATCTCTGCCTTACCCCAAAGCCTTTCCCTTACAGGCTGATTGCTGCTCATCCCGCAAGAACAACATCCCCCTGCTGCTCTGAAACTTTGGCTTTGTTGTGTCAAATCATTTCTTGGTCTGGACCCATGTGTTAAACTGGCACATAAGCTTATAACTTTTTCCTGATTAAGCATAACAACTTTTGTTGCTTTAGTTATGATACATCTCACTCGCTGATCTAGGCATCACTGTTCAGTGTGTTCCCAGTATGTCCTGGGCACCGCTAGACGGCAGAAGGATGTAGCTGAGGCACCTGCTGGGCGTACTGAACTTAGCAGGTCTTAGCCTGGAGGAGCTTGCCGTCAGGAGAAGGGAGAATAACACAAAGCACAGAAAGATCCTGTGCAGTCGCGAGGCTGACGTTCCCCGAAAAGCAAAAACCTCAAAGAAAAGACTCCTCTCCCACGGTGGGGTTTGCCGTTGAAAAATGTAAACCTTATGGGTACTATGGAGTTGGAGTTCAGGATGGAGAGACCCTAAGGAACTGTGGAAATGAGTAGAATCTATGGAAATCTACATGAAAATAAAAAGATAACACACACAGTAAAGAGAACATTGTGATACAAAGTCCTCCAAACTTGGAAATAAGGCACGTTTGGGCAATGATATTTAGGAGTGTTGTCTAACGGGGCATGACTGAGCAACTGAACTGAACTGAAGGATAGTTAATTATCTGGGGGAGGCATCTTTGCTTGACTTTGCTACTTACTATTAATTAGGGCTCAAACTCTGTGAAGTTACATATTTACTTGTTGATCTTATATGGCAGAGATGCAAATAATTTCTGTCTGGTAGCAAAGATAACCTCAGAGGTTATGGTTTTTATTGTCCAGTGGAACATTAATCCATTTTGCATCTAACCTAGAAATCTAATTCTAACATTTCTTTTTAAATACCTATAAATATCCCATTCCTCAAAATGCTCTCTGAACTGGATTTACCTTCTTCTTACTGCCTTGCTCATTAATGAGTTAGTAAATCTCTGGCAGGTGTACATTTTATATTTGTATGAGAGTCATGTTTTCAACTATAAAAAATTATCCTTTGCCATTAAGTATAGGATTTTACACATCTTACATTATTGTTAGTGCAAAATCAATTTCCTTTCACCATCCTGCTTAATATAAAACTTTCAGAACCTTCTTCCCCGCAGTTTCATGGAGATATAGTCATTAGCTTTTTTGTGGGTCAAAGCTAGTCAAAACTATGGTTTTTCTAGTAGTCATGTATGGATGTGAGAATTGGACCATAAAGAAAGCTGAGCACCGAAGAACTGATGCTTTTGAACTGTAGTGTTGGAGAAGACTCTTGGGAGTCCCTTGGACTGCAAGGAGATCCAACTAGTCCATCCTAAAGGAGATCAGTCTGAAGCTCCAATACTTTGGCTATTGATGCGAAGAGCTGACTCTTTGGAAAAGACCCTGATGCTGGGAAAGATTGAAAGCGGGAGGAAAGGGGATGACAGAGGACGAGATGGTTGGATGGCGTCACTGGCTCGATGGACAGTGAGCGGGAGCCACTCTCTGGCTGTGGTGCGTGGACTGCTCACCATGGTGCTTCTCTTGCTGCGGAGCACCAGCTTCTCTTGCTGCTGAGCACCAGCTGCTCTTGTTGCTGAGCACCAGCTCTGGGGTGCATGGACTTTGGTAGCTGTGCCTCCCAGGTTCAGCTGTAGACTCAGTAGTTGGGGCGCACTGGCTTGGTTGATCTGAGCAAGTGGGATCTTCCCAGATCAGGGACTGAATCTGTGTCCCCTGCATTGACAGGCTGATTTTTTACCACTGAGCCACTAGGAAAACCCAGGGAGTCTTCATTTAATCCACTCCACTCACGGTGGCAGAAAATTTCTCTGACATTCTTCCTGGAATTCCCATTGTAAAAGCTTCATGTCGAATCCCTAAGGAAAGAGCGGGACACGATCTTTGAAATCTTAGAGGTCTTCTCTCTTTCATGTTTAATTTAGCTCTGTCTTAGTCCTTCCAACCATAATAGTTAATTAACTAATCCAACAAGTATCTATTGTGTACCTGGCAGGAACTTTCTACAACTACTGAACAAGAGCAATAAACATTTTTAAGTGCCTATTATGTGTCAGTCTTGCTTCTAAGCACTTTATGTCATTAATTCAGAGAAACAAGATCCCTATATATGAAACCACACGCAGTTATGAGCTTTTAAGATTAAGAACTAAAGTTATATTAACATCACTACTCTCTTAGAAAATTTTTGTCTGGAAAGAAGAATTTGAAAATAAACATTGTTTCAGGAACCTGTTTCTGGGGGAAAAAAAATCTACTTTTTTTCCAGAATAGTAGCAAGTAAGCTAGGTCTCATCAGGGATATAAAAACCCTTTCTCAGAATAGTATTGGACTATGCTAGCAAATAGCTGCCTGCGCTTCATGTGCTTTCCCCTGCACCCCAGTGTCCACTGCAGCACCCTTTACAACAGCCAGGACATGGAGATAACCCAACTGTCCTTAGACAGATGAGTGGATAAAGAAGATATGGTATCTATACGTTTATACACAGTGGAGTAGTATTCAACCATAAAAAGGAATGAAATAATGCCATTGGCAGCAACAAGGATTGACGTATAGATTATCATACTAAGTAAAGGCAGACAAAGAAAGAAAAATACTGTGATATTGTTTATATTTGGAATCCAAAAAAAAGATGCAAATGAATTTATTTACAAAATAGAAATAGACCCACAGACATAGAAAATAAGCTTATAGTTACTAATTGGGAAAGGGAGGGGAAGGATGAATTAGGAGGTTGTGATTAGCATATATACACTATTATATATAAAATAGATAGCCAGGGGCTACTGTGTAGCACAGGGAACTCTACTCACTATTCTGTAAGGTAAGGTAAGGTGAAGTCGCTCGGTCGTGTCCGACTCTTTGCGACCCCATGGACTTCTCCGTCCATGGGATTCTCCAGGCAACAATACTGGAGTGGATTGCCATTTCCTTCTCCAGGGGATCTTCCCGACCCAGGTATCGAACCTGGGTCTCCCGCATTGGAGGCAGACACTTTAACCTTAATAACCTATAATGGAAAAGAATCTGGAAAAGAATATGTGTAACTGAATCACTTCGCTGAATACCTGAAAGTGACATGACATTGCAAAGCAACTAAACTTCAATTAAAAGAAAAAGGAAAAAAGGAAACAAAGCTCCTGCCCATTGGGTGTACCCATCCTGAACCATTCTGTCACAAATCTCCTCAATTCCAATCAAGATACCTATGTTGAAATACTTGTCTGAAACCAAACCCCCAATTTAAAAATTTCCTGCTCTTCACTCCTCCCTTCTGAGTTGCTTCTAAGACCTTGTCAAGGCATCGGGTTCCTTTGCTGCAGGAGTACATACTCTGGGCTTTGCTTGATGAGCCGCTGTTAACGGTGGTCAACAGTTAATATCAGTCTTCGGGGAAGTGGGAGATAGATCTTAAACAAGCACGTAACATAGTTTAACCTACTGATTAGTGCAATGAAGGAAAATAAGACAAGGGAGGAGGAATACAGGATGGTTAGGAGGCAGGGGCTACTTTAGGTCAGGGGCTCAGGAGGGCTTCTTTGGGGCCATGACATTTGAGTAGGGACCTGTGGGAAGTGAGCAGATTTGGGGAAGAGGCTTTAGCTGAAAGAAACAGGAGTACCGGATCATGGGGTCGTGAGTGGATTGAGGGTGAGCATTAGGAGGAGGCTGTGGAAGCCTAAGTGAAAGGGGATGGTGGTGTAACTTGAATGCTTTCAGTGAAAGTGCTGGTTGGGTTTGGGGTATGCTTTGACCTCCGAGCTTGGTTTGGGGAGCTTTCTTTGGCTTGAACTCTGGTGGATGGCAGCACTGGAGTGAGACCAGGAGACCACAGGGGCACGAGGGAGAGGGAAGACCAGGGACTCTGGTTTGGACACGTTAAACCTGTGATGAGACAGACACGAGCAGGAGGGACTGGAGGCCAGGCTGGCATTGGATGAGCTCATTCCTTTGAACTCTTTCGTGGCTTGATTGATGGCAAAACCCTGCTTTCAGGTCCTCCTACCTTCCCTCTTTCTGCGTCCGTCCCCCATATTCTCTTTTTCTAATCGTTCCTGGTAGGAAGGACTTGGCATTTGCATATGCTCAAGCCAGAATGAATGCACAGGTTAATCTACGTATTCTCGAGTTTCACCGAAGGGAAATGTACAGTGCGGGACAGGATTATCTAATTAGTGGTATATTGTGAAAAGGGCTATCGTTCCATTTTTAAAAACAGGTACAATTTTGGATTCACTAGTGGGTTGTGAAATCAACTTAGTGGGAGGTGAAATCAATTTAGTGGTCACAAACAGCATTTGAAAGAATGAAATAGAACAGAGAATAAAAGAGTGCATCACACTTAATAAGGGTAAGTTTTATGTGAAATGTTTGCTACATCTACACATGCGTATATCCTGGCAACAGTGTAAAATGTAATTTTTTTTTTTACAATGAATTGTAAAAGACTCTGAAAGTCACTGTTTAGGAGAGGGGTGTTGGTAGTATTGCTTTTCAGACGGATAGTTGCAATTTCAAGGTCTAATGTTGTATTTATAGTTAGGGCCAAGCCACATAACCCGTGGTGCTTTACTTTTCTTATTTATAAAATGGGAATAATACTTTTTTCCTGTGTTTAAGCCTGGATTCTTCAGGCGGCAAGTGAGAAGAAGCCCAGCTCACCCCAGCTTAAGTTAAAGGAGAGAAGGTTTTATTGAAGAATTCTGGGTCATCTCTTAGAGTTTGAAGCGAGCGTTTGAGGAGGAAATGGGTGGCTTTGGAGCTTGGAACTAAACCGGGGCTCTGTTCTTTAACTTTATTTTGTCGAAGCGTATTTGATTTCCAATGTTGTGTTAATTTCTGCAGTAAGTGCAGGATTCACTCACACACACACACACATACATACATTCTTTTTCACTATCGTTTATCACAGGATACTGAATAAAGTTCCCTGTGCTACATGGTGGGACCTTGTTTATCCATCCTATATATGAGTTTGTATCTGCAGCAGTGGCCACAGGACTGGAAAAAGTCAGTTTTCATTCCAATCCCAAAGAAAGGCAATGCCAAAGAATGCGCAAACTACCACACAATTGCACTCATCTCACACACTAGTAAAGTAATGCTCAAAATTCTCCAAGCCAGGCTTCAGCAATACGTGAACTGCGAACTCCCTGATGTTCAAGCTGGTTTTAGAAAAGGCAGAGGAACCAGAAGTCAAATTGCCAACATCCGCTGGATCATGGAAAAAGCAAGAGAGTTCCAGAAAAACATCTATTTCTGCTTTATTGACTATGCCAAAGCCTTTGACTGTGTGGATCACAATAAACTGTGGAAAATTCTGAAAGAGATGGGAATACCAGACCACCTGACCTGCCTCTTGAGAAATCTGTATGCAGGTCAGGAAGCAACACTTAGAACTGGACATGGAACAACAGACTGATTCCAAATAGGAAAAGGAGTACGTCAAGGCTGTATATTGTCACCCTGCTTATTTAACTTCTATGCAGAGTACATCATGAGAAACGCTGGACTGGAAGAAACACAAGCTGGAATCAAGATTGCCAGGAGAGATATCAATAACCTCAGATATGCAGATGACACCACCCTTATGGCAGAAAGTGAAGAGGAACTAAAAAGCCTCTTGATGAAAGTGAAAGAGGAGAGTGAAAAAGTTGGCTTAAAGCTCAACATTCAGAAAAGTAAGATCATGGCATCTGGTCCTATCACTTCATGGGAAATAGATGGGGAAACAGTGGAAACAGTGTTGGACTTTATTTTTGTGGGCTCCAAAATCACTGCAGATGGTGACTGCAGCCATGAAATTAAAGGACGCTTACTCCTTGGAAAAAAAGTTATGACCAACCTAGATAGTATATTCAAAAGCAGAGACATTACTTTGCCGACTAAGGTCTGTCTAGTCAAGACTATGGTTTTTCCAGTGGTCGTGTATGGATGTGAGAGTTGGACCGTGAAGAAGGCTGAGCTCCAAAGAATTGAAGCTTTTGAACTGTGGTGTTGGAGAAGACTCTTGAGAGTCCCTTGGACTGTGAGGAGATCCAACCAGTCCATTCTAAAGGAGATCAGTCCTGGGATTTCTTTGGAAGGAATGATGCTAAAGCTGAAGCTCCAGTACTTTGGCCACCTCATGAGAAGAGTTGACTCATTGGAAAAAACTCTGATGCTGGGAGGTATTGGGGGCAGGAGGAGAAGGGGACGACAGAGGATGAGATGGCTGGATGGCATCACGGACTCAATGGACGTGAGTCTGAGTGAACTCCGGGAGCTGGTGATGGACAGGGAGGCCTGGCGTGCTGCGATTCATGGGGTCGCAAAGAGTCGGACACGACTGAGCAACTGAACTGAACTGAACTGAACCCCAGGCTCCCCCTCCGTCTCTCCCTCACCTTTGCCCCCTTGGCAACCACAACTCTGTCCTCTGTGTTTGTGCGTCTGTCTCATGCTGCTGCTGCTGCTGCTGCTAAGTCGCTTCAGGCCTGTCCGACTCTGTGTGACCCCATAGATGGCAGCCCACCAGGCTCCCCCGTCCCTGGGATTCTCCAGGCAGGAACACTGGAGTTTGTGTTGTAGCTTAGATCCCACGTGTAGGTGACATCATCTGATACTTGTCTCTGTCTGACTTAGGATGATACTCTCCAGGTCACTCCATGTTGCTGCAAATGACCTTGCTTCATTCCCTTTTATGGCTAAGTACTATTCCATCGGATGCGTGCACGCCGTCCTCTTAGTCCGTTTCGTCTGCCGATGGACGTTTACGTCGTTTCTATGTCTTGGCTACTGTGCATAGTGGTGCTGTAAACGCGCGAGTGCATGCATCTCTTTGAATCTAGCTTTGTCCTGATTTGCTCAGGAGCTGGGCTTCCCAGGCGGCTCTAGTGGTAAAGAACCCGCCTGCCAATGCAGGAGACGTAAGGGACACGGGTTCCATCCCCGGGTCGGGAAGGTCGGGAGGAGGAAATGGCAGCCCGCGCCAGTGCTCTTGCCTGGAGAATCCCGTGGACAGAGGGGCCTGGTGGGCCTCAGTTCATGGGGTCGCAGAGTCAGACACGACTGAGAGCGTGCACGCGCGTGTCAGGAGTGGGACTGCTGGATTGCGTTTGTTGTTGCACACATGTGTGCTTGCCCAGTCACTTCGGTTGTGCCCAACTCTTTGTGACCCCCTGGACTAAAGCACACGGCTCCTCTGTCCTCAACTATATCTTGGAGTTCACTCAGATCCATGTCCATCGAGACAGTGATGCTATCTAACCATCTCGTCCTCTGCTGCCCCCTTCTCCTTTTGCCTTCAATCTTGCCCAGAATCAGAGTCTTTTCCAATGAGTCAGCTCAAGAACACTGGAGTTGGTAGCCAATCCCTTTTCCAGGGGATCTTCTCAACCCAGGGATCAAACCCAGGTATCTTGCCTGAGCCACAACGGAAGCCTAAGAATACTGGAGTGGGGAGCCCTTCCCTTCTACAAGGGATCTTCCTGACCCAGGAATTGAACTGGAGTGTCCTGCATTGCAGGAGGAGTCTTTACCAGTGGAGCTACCAGGGAAGCCTCCCAGGGAGCAAGCATCTTTTAATTTCATGGCTGCAGTCACTGTCTGCAGTGATTTTGGAGCCCCCCAAAATTAAATCTGTCACTCTTTCCACTTTATCCTCTTCTATTTGCCATGAAGTAATGGTGCTAGATGCTGTGATTTAGTGCTTTGAATGTTGAGTTTTAAGCCAGCTTTTTCACTCTCCTCTTTCACATTCATCAGAGGCTCTTAAATTCCTCTTTACTTTCTGCCATTAGAGTGGTATCATCTGTATATCTGAGGCCGTTCATATTTATCCCAGCAATCTTGATTCCAGCTTGTGCTTCATCCAGCCTGGCTTTTAGCATGATGTACACTGCATATAAGCTAAATAAGCAGGGTGACAATATACAGCCTTGAAATAACCAGTCAGTTGTTCCATGTCTGGTTCTACCTGCTGCTCAGCCTGCACACAGGCTTCCCAGCAGACAGGTAAGGTGGTCTGGTACTCCCATCTCTTCAAGAATTTTCCAGTTTATTGTGTCCTACACTGTCAAAGGCTTTAGCGTAATCAATGAAACAGATGTTTTCCTGGAAGTCCTTTGCTTTCTCCATGACCTAAGGAGTGTTGGCCATTTGATCTCTGGCTTCTCTGCCTTTTCTAAACCCAGCATGTCCATCTGGACATTTTCAGTTCATGTACTGCTGAAGCCTAGTTTGAGGATTTTGAGCAAACCTTACAAGCATGTGAAATGAGCATAACTGTATGGCAGTTTCAACATTCCTTGGCGTTGCCCTTCTTTGGGACTTGAATGAAAACTGACCTTTTCCAGTCATTTGGGCACTGTTGATTTTTTTCCCATTTTGCTGACCTATTGAGTGCAGCACTTTATTTTTTTTCTTATTTGTTAAATATTTATTGTTGTTAAATCCACATTACACCAGCACAACAACCCAAAGTAGTAAGATAGTACTTATTGTTTTTATAAATACATGAAAGGTGGCAAAATAATGCTCTTAATCCCAAACCCAGCAAATCAGCAAAACGTCACATTCGGGAAAATTTGGCAAGTGTGAGAAGACATCAGTCGTGATTCTACAGGAGAGGTCGGTCCAGGAGAGCCTCGTGTGCTAGTCTGCCCAGGCTGCAGGTACCGACGCTCACACCGGGCACGCAGAGCTTGCTTGGTGTGTCTGGAAGGAAGTGGAGAGCTGTGCCTGTGAAGCACTGAAACGGGCTACCCGGGGGCAAAATCATTAAAAACCAGTGCATATCGAGTAACTGAGCTAAGAGAGTTTGACACCTTCATCGTAAATAATGAAAAAGACAAATGTGTTTTGCAAAAGGAATACAGTGCAGCGCTTTAACAGCCTCATATTTTAGGATTTTAAAAAGCTCAACTGGAATTCCATCACCTCCGCTATCCTTGTAGTAATGCTTCCTAAGGCCCACTTGACTGCACATTCCTTGACACCACATTGCTCTAGGCGAATAATCACACCGTCATGGTTATCCAGGTCATTAAAATCTTTATTGTATAGTTCTTCCGTGTATTCTTACCACCTCTTCTTAATCTTCTCTGCTTTTTTAGTTCCTTACTGTTTCTGTCCTTTATCATGCCACTCCTTGCATGAAGTGGTCCCTTCAAATCTCCAATTTTCTCTGGGAGAATAGGAAGTCAATACATTTACCTGGGTCTCAGAGTTGGAAACATGTGAACAAACTTGATGCTGGGAAAGATTGAGGGTGGGGGGAGAAGGGGACGACAGAGGATGAGATGGTTGGATGGCATCACCGACTCGATGGACATGAGTTTGAACAAGCTCTGGGAGTTGGTGATGGACAGGGAGTCCATGGGGTCGCAGAATGGGACACGACTGAGCGGCTGGACTGAGCTGAGATGCTCCTGATCCCTGCTTCTGCAGCCCACCCTCCATGAGGAAAGTGCGTCTTTTGGTGCTCGCTTTATCGTGTGTTGTAGGTCTCCGTGGAACTGATCAGCTTCAGCTTCTCCGGCATTAGTCCTTGGGGCACAGACTGGGTCATATGGCAGCTCTATTTCCAGTTTTTGAGGAGCCTCTGTACTGTTTTCCATAGTTCCTGCACCAATCTACATTTCCACCAGCAGTGTAGGAGGGCTCTCTGGAGTTCCGTTCTGCTAGGACTCTCTCTGTGTCCAGCTGGTCCTTACTCAGCTTCATTCTTTCCCATCGCAGACAGCTGCCTTCACATGATCACAAATTATGACGGCCACTAACCTCGGGCTCCTGTTCTAGCTCTGAACCTAACAGACAAGAGAACTCGTTTGCTAGCACCAACTAGAAGATCTCAAGGAAAAGCTCTGATTGGTCCATTTTGGGTCACATGTCCACCCTGTTCCATTATCCTGATGTGGAGAATGAGGACTTAGATTTGCCAGGTGGGAGTCTGTGGACCACTGCATGGGCCTGTGCTTACACTTCTAGAAGCAGTTGAGGAAAGGTATGGGAGGAAGACAGCAAGAACTACAACACCTTTTATATGCCCCTGGAATATTCTGAGAATTAATAAAATGTAGTTCATGAGAGGTTCTGAACTTGTAATTTACCTTGAGGAATAACTTAAATGTCTTCACAGTAAACTAGCATCTGTGGAACGAATTCTTGGGCTCATTAAAAGAAGCAAGATGTGATGAATTCTCCGGGAGGTGCCTTGTGGGCCACCCCACCCTCTGCTTGATGAGCAGAGTGCCTTCCCAAGGTCCTGTGTGCATTATTGCCAGCTCAGTTGGGTCTGTGCCGAGTTTTGTAATTTATTAAGCAAACTGGTTAGAGCAATGCTCCACAGGAAAGACCAAGAAACACTCTGGGACTCAATAGCTCCTCGAAAGAGCGTGAGAACTAGGCTTTGCTCTTTCCAAGATTTCAAATTCTTCACATTTATGAGAAGCTTCATACTTAGGAAATGATAGTATTGGTAGTAGTGAGGAAATCTATTTGCTAATGAAAATCTAAATGAGAGATGATGAAGCTAAACAGCATTAGATTTGGTTAGTTTCCCTATGTGGTTGATTGAGAGACCACTTATGCAAAAGTTTCTTTACGCCAAGTCCCATTTTATTCTTAGACTATCACCTCACTCCCACCAAATCATTTCAACATCTTATGCTGCTCCAGAGAACGTCCTGGCTTCCCAAATACTTTCTTGTCAATCTCCTGTAATACGTTCTGTCACACTGGGCCCTCCTGGGAACGAAGTAGGTTTCCTTTAAAATTTTATGAGATCAACTCCCCTAGATCCAATGGCCGGTCCGAGAATGGGATTATTAATACAGAATAAGTAACAGGCAACTGAATTAGAGGACTGTAATACCATTGAGAGTCTCTAGATTTTTAAATTAATTTAATGCTTATGAAAGTTATAAGACTGACAGCCCAGGAGAATGAAGCAGGCTTTTTTCCTTTGATGAGTAGATACAACTATATCAGAGACTCGACTGAAACTTGGCAAGTCCTGACAAGGTGATTTCTGCTTCCGTGGTCTTTGTGGGGTTGAATAGGTTTGTTTTTTACCTATTTTTTATTTTTCAGAATGGGAGACTTGGGGCTTTGGGGTCAAAGAAACCTGGGTTAGATTCCCAGTTCTGTCTTTTGCTTATGATGTGATTTCAGTAGGGTCATCAGATAATGAATGTCAAGCTAAATTTGAGTTTCAGATAAGATTTCAGCGTCTCCTAAGTTATGTCCCAAGTAATGTTTCCCTGATATGTTAATGCAGTTGGGCATCCTATATTTTTATTTGCTGAATGTGCCTCCTCTAGGCTGAAAGCAAGTCAGTTTAACCTCTCTTTGTCACAGTGTCCTCATCTGTAAGATGGAACTAATAACACATCCTATAGGGATGCTGAAGGCTGGAAAAATGCAAGGTACTTATTGTATAAATCCTTGTATTTGACAAGTGTTTATGGACCACCTACTCCATGGGGTAAGCACAGCCAATAAGAATCCATGCTTGTGAAGTTTATGTGCTTTTGTGGGGGAGCTACATGATAATGAACAGAAATATTGTATCAAATGGGGACGTATGTGCTTTGGAGACAAAAACAGCAGGACGGGGGCAGGAATCAGTGGTGGAGACGTGGGATTTTAAGTGGGCTGCTCAGAGGAGAAGGCTTCACAGGGAAAGGAATTTAACTGAATGCTGGAAGGAAGGAAGGAAAGAATGGAAACCTGGAGGGGACCCCCCTCCCCCAGGCAGAGGCCAGCAAAGGTACCGGTCCTGAGGGAGCAGGTGTCTGGAGTGTTGGAGGACCAGCCGGGATGCGAGCGGGGCCGCAGAGGAGTGAGGCAGGAAGAGAGGAAAGGCTCACAGGTGCCCGATGCCTGGCGCAGGCTGGTGCTCCTTGCCCCTGCTGTAGGGTTCTCTGGATCCCATTAGATGCCAGTTGAAGATCAAAGAGCCCTCTCTAAGTTTTGCAAAGCTAGATGTTTCTCTGCTTCTTCAATCATAAAGTGGCATGAAAAGAGTAAGGACATCCCTTACAGAGTTGTCAAAGGAGACGGCAGAGGGAAGACGAGTGAGAGGTGTGGGCAGCAGGAACTGTCGCCCTCGTGGAGTGTTAGTACTCAGAACAGCACCAAGCCCGTCAGCTCTTCCCGTTTTCCTCCCCATAAGCGGGTAGGCATGACTCAGTAATTTCTATAACTGGATATACTTTGCCACCTTTAGCTGGTTGACTCAGAACTCTCAATTGATGAATCTAAGGCTGTGAGTTTTGGTGGCCATGATGGCCAATTAGCGACAGCCTGTGCCCAACTGCAAGGTACAGAGTGAGCCCCACTTTCCAGGAAGGGCCGCCCGGAGGGTGGTGGCCCACCCGGCCTGAGGGAGACTTGCTGGGAGCTTCAGAGGCAAGATAAAGAGCAAGGGGGCAAGGCTGGGGGCAGGGAGGAGGCAGGCACTGGAGAAGGCCCCAGAGAGGGCAGGCTCTGTAGAATCAAAGGCCAGCAATAATTAGGTGATGGTAGGGGTTAGGGCAGAGTTCGTGGGCAAATCTTAAAGGGGCAGTTTGGTCCTGATGATGATTTATCATAAGGAGGTCAGGAGCTCAAGCAAGGACAGTGGCAAAGGGATGATAAGCCAAATCTTGGATCCCAGGTGCAGGGCACAGCTTGCAAAGGAAATTCAGTTCAGTTCAGTTCAGTCAGTTCAGTCGCACAGTCATGTCCAACTCTTTGTGACCCCATGAATCGCAGCACACCAGGCCTCCCTGTCCATCACCATCTCCCAGAGTTCGCTCAGACTCACGTCCATCGAGTCCGTGATGCCATCCAACCATGTCATCCTCTGTCGTCCCCTTCTCCTCCTGCCCCCAATCCCTCCCAGCAGCAGAATCTTTTCCAATGAGTCAACTCTTCACATCAGGTGGCCAAAGTACTGGAGTTTCAGCTTTAGCATCATTCCTTCCAAAGAAATCCCAGGGCTGATCTCCTTCAGAATGGACTGGTTGGATCTCCTTGCAGTCCAAGGGACTCTCAAGAGTCTTCTCCAACACCACAGTTCAAAAGCATCAATTCTTTGGTGCTCAGCCTTCTTTACAGTCCAACTCTCACATCCATACACGACCACTGGAAAAACCATAGCCTTGACTAGATGGACCTTAGTCGGCAAAGTAATGTCTCTGCTTTTGAATATACTATCTAGGTTGGTCATCACTTTTCTTCCAAGGAGTAAGCGTCTTTTAATTTCATGGCTGCAGTTACCATCTGCAGTGATTTTGGAGCCCCCCAAAATAAAGTCTGACACTGTTTCCACTATTTCCTCATCTATTTGCCATGAAGTGATGGGACCAGATGCCATGATCTTCGTTTTCTGAATGTTGAGCTTCAAGCCAACTTTTTCACTCTCCTCTTTCACTTTCATCAAGAGGCTTTTTAGCTCTTCTTCACTTTCTTCCATAAGGGTGGTGTCATCTGCATATCTGAGGTTATTGATATTTCTCCTGGCAATCTTGATTCCAGCTTGTGTTTCTTCCAGTCCAGCATTTCTCATGATGTAGTCTGCATATAAGTTAAATAAGCAGGGTGACAATATACAGCCTTGATGTACTGAGTACGTCAAGGCAAAGGAAATTGGAAGGCAGTAATCCCTAGTCCAGTTTTTTAATTTGTATGGTTGGAAACCACCTCTTTCAGAATCACTTGGAGAGTTAAAATGCAGATTGCTAGGCCCTTCTGACTCAGAGTCAGTAGAGTGGGGCTTGAGAATCTTGGTAGTTCCTAATCTTAGTTTTTTTCGGCAGCACTGGGAGGCATATGGGATCTTGCTTTCCAATCAAGGATCGAATCCATGCAGTGGAAGCAGAGTCTTAACCACTGGACCACCACAGAAGCTCCCTCTCCCCTTTTTAAATTGACGGTTGGTCAGCAGTTAGTTGTGATTTGGGCGTGTTCCTGAGAGGCGAGCTCTGGGTTCTGCTGTTCTGCCATCCTGCTGCAGACCACACAAGAATCTTCAGCTAAAAATGACCCTAATGTCGAGCATTTGCAGTCTAATTTGAGACCTGTAGGTGGAGGTGAGTGTGCTCTCCTGGTCTGGTGAGTCATGAAGGAGATTCTAAATCAGACTATCTCTGTTGGATATTTTAATGCCAATTACCTCCTTATACCTCTGTGTAGATTCTTCATTTTTTTCCTGTGTATTAATCTTGATTTCTCTAAATGAAAGTTGTCTGATCAGGAACCATATCTTTCACTTCCTTGTGTCCTGACTAAGGGGATTTCAATAACTGTCTCTGACTTCAAGAATTAATTATATAACCCTCCTTACTTTTAACTTACCTGTGAACAACATTTTTGCAAATGTGCTGATGGTCTTAAAGAACTGATATGATAACCTGTAGTTGCATCTGCATAAAATTTTCTCATGATTTGTAAAATGCCTTATTGCAATGGCTCTCTACCTTGGATGCATAACAGTATGTTTTCAAACCCAGATCCCAGGCCCTGACCAAGAGCAATTATTAAGAATCTCTGGGGGGTAGGACACAGTCTTTACTGGAGAGGGAAGAGGAAGCATTAACAGAAGCTGGGAGCTTGGAGAAGGAGCTTTTCTGCAGGGCAAGGACAGAGTTTAGGAGGCAGCACCCAGACCTCTGCTGGCGGCAGGGCAGATTGGCACTCTGAGATCCAGGAGGGGAGGGGTGAGGAAACCACCATCCATGCACCTGGGAAGGCCTCCATGGTATTCAAAGAGCAAGAACCAGCTGGGGCTCAGATCATGAAGGGGGCTGAGGACCCCCAGCCTGGGTGCTGTTAGTCCTGCTGATAAAAGGGGGTGATTAGGGTGAGGTCACAAAGCCAAGGGAATGAGGAGGCTGGGGCCCCACTGGAGTGATGCCGACGGGAGCTGGGAGCAGGAAGGCTGAGCCCCCTTCCTCTTCTCTTCAACCTGTGAAGTGGGGGACTACTTGGCAAGGGGGATCTAGAAATGCGTTTTGTATACTGCTGGCCCCAGTGAGGAGAAGGCGATGGCACCCACTCCAGTCCTCTTGCCTGGAAAATCCCATGGATGGAGGAGTCTGTAGGCTGCAGTCCATGGGGTCGCTGAGAGTCGGACACGACGGAGTGACTTCCCTTTCACTTTTCACTTTCCTGCATTGGAGAAGGAAATGGCAACCCGCTCCAGTGTTTTGCCTGGAGAATCCCAGGGATGGGGGAGCCTGGGGGGCTGCTGTCTGTGGGGTTGCACAGAGTCGGACACGACTGAAGTGACTTAGCAGCAGCAGCAGCCCCAGTGAACGGTGCCTCATAGAGAGAGGTGAAAGAATGATCTTACTGCTGATAGAAAGTAGATGAGGAGCCAGCACCCCCAACTGGGAGAAGAGGAAGGGAGGCCTGGAGCCCAGACAGTCTTGCTTTGGCGGGCATGCCGACCTCAACCCTGCACGGGGGCTTCATCTTTCCTCCCCTGGGCCGTGTGGACCTGGTCTTGTTTTCAGGAGCCGAGAGAGAGGGAAACTAGCGTCCTGTTCTGGGTGGAGTGTCTGCCGAGTCACTGTCTGGGTGGGAGAAATGCATGGGGACAGGTGGTGAGGGGCAAGGAGGAGCTGCCTCGAGTTCCCAGTTCCCCAGAGATACTGAAGGCGGGCTGTCACGCCGTCAGCTCCAGACTGGGAAATCTGGAGTGTGGGTGAGCCTGGGGATGGCTGGGTTTTCAGTGCGGGGGAGGATGGATGAGATTACGGATGGCTGGATTTTCAGGGTGAGGCATGTGTTAGAAAGTGCCCACTGGTAGTTGGTCATAAATACAGTGGTATGCTTCCAGGGAACCCCCAAAGGAGGGGGTGGAAGCAGTAAGGGTGGATTCCCTCCTTGGTGGGGCAGATGGAGACCCCTAAGTGTCTCCTTGAGTCAGATCAGGCACCTAACCCAGAAACAGCCCAGGCTGGAGGGGTGTTCTTGTAAGAGGGTAGTGCTTTTGGTGGAAAGAGAAGACAGCAATTTGCCAGAGCAGTCACATTCAGAGGAAACCTCCTTCTCTTCCACATTCCCCTGGGAATACCACAAGCATAAGCAGGGAGAAGGAGGTGTGGGAAGAGAGTGAAGACAGTATTCCTCTCAGGCCTCCCGATGCTCTGTGCCGGGGAGCACTGACTGCTGACCGTGGGTGGGTGGGGGCCGGGATGGAGAGCTGCTGATAGCCCCCAGGAACAGCCAGCTTCCATTCAGGAAGGGTGGTCCTGGGGGCAGTTACAGCTATAATGGGCAGCCTGGGAGTGCGGAACTCGGGAGCTGGGGATGGGTGCACAGGCCCCATCCAGGGGCGGTGCGGGCCCCTGGGCAGGATTACACAGGTCGTGTGCTTGACCGCATTGGCCATTATGCAGGTCACCAAACTGGTTTGACCATTTTCACTGAAAACCATTCCCTGGCATTGCTGGGTATGACTGGGCAATCCATTTTACAGGCATGCAACCATTTGTTTTTTTTCCCTTTCTTACATTGTTTATTTAACCATTACGCTTATCTCACTTACTATTCTGTGCTTCTCTTGGGTACTTTTTTAAAAAAACTATTTGTTTAACATATATAACATATAAGGTATAACTATTCGTTTCCCTAGTAGCTCAGACGGTAAGGAATGTGCTTGCCATGCAGGAGACCCAGGGGTGATCCTTGGGTCGGGAAGACCCCCTCAGAAGGGGATGGCAACCTACTCCGGTATTCTTGGAGAATTCCACGGACAGAGCTGCCTGGCAGGCCATAGTCCATGGCGTCACAAAGCTATGACTGAGCAACTAGCACTTAAACTTTTCATGGCTGATTAACACTGTTGTGTCAACATTCTTAAAGAGATCCTTATACAGCTTCCTTGTGATAGAAAGAAATAAAAATGCTTCATTTTTCTTTCCTTCTGAGCAGCACTCCCCTTTGACTATTCTGAAACCTCAAAAGAGGCAGAGGAACAATTCTAACTGTGGGACTGAATCAGTGCAGTCCTTTAGTGGACTGCCCCCTCCTCAGCTTGCTCCTTTTAGAAACACATGTAATATTTAAATATGTGTTTACTTCGCTGCACTGGGCCTTCGCGGTGGCACTTGCGGATGTGGGATCCAGTTCCCCGACCAGCGGTCTAGTCCAGGTCCCTTGTTTCGGGCACGACAAGTCTTAGTCTGGACAACCAGGGAACTCCCAACGTGCTCCTCGTATGTGGCCAGTGGACTCAGCCTTAGGTTTGACCTAGAGATCAGGGAAACCGTCAAGAAGGATGAGGTCCCTCCTTAACCTTTTGCCACTTTTGCCAATTTTATTACATGTGAGACCTGTTTTAAAATCATCCCAGTTTTCTATTGTTGTAGACTATGTGTAAATAATGCATATAATTCCACTTAAAGCAGAGTAGATGCGTTGGTCTCCTGAGGCTGCTCTAACAAATTACTACAGCGTGGTGGCTTAAAACAAAAGAGACACATTCGTTCATAGTTCTGGAGACGAGAAGTCTGAAATCAAGCTGTTGGTCAACCACCTTTGGCTCTAGTGGAGAATCCTTCCTTGCATTTCCAGCTCTGGCGGCTCCAGGAGACCCTTGGTGTGGGACTGCTTAGCTCTGATCTCTGGCTGCACCTTCACCTGCTTCCTCCTCCTTCCAGCTGTCTCTTCCTGGTGTGTCCACCTGGATAAAACAGGATGATCACCTTCTCATGATCTTTAACTTCATTATGTCTGCAAAGATCTTTTCCCACATCAGGTGACATGCCAGGTCCCAGGGCTTAGATTGTGAAGCGTCATTTCAGGGGCCATCACTCCATCTGCTACAATAGGTTTGTTGATCTTACATACCTTAAAGCAGGTGACCTTTGGCGTGTGAAATTTGTCTCAATCATGAGCTCCTCTGTACTGAGCACTGTCTCTGTGCCATACGTGGTGCAAACTCTTTGAACTTATTGCTTTGCAATAATCCTCATAGCAGTTCTATGGGATGGCTTCTCATAGTTCTGTGAGAGTATTTTCATCACCCAGGTGAGAAAGCTGTGGTTCAGAGATGTTAAATGATTTGTTCAGGGCCACAGAGCTTCTGCAATGCTGAGAGGTCCAGAAAAGATTAAGTCTATCTGCTTTGAGTTTGGGCTTTAAACAATTATGCTGAGGGGGGTGGATAAACATACTTCAAGGGTCTTAAAAGCTTCAATTTAGAAACATTTTTTTTTCCTCTTCAAGCCCTTAAAAATTGCTGGTCAGCAAGTGATGTTAACCCACACTCATCTCGTGGTTCTCCACGGTTATCTCATGGTTATCTGTGTATCTTGACCCGAAATTCAAGGCATGTATTAATAGCACAACCCAGTAAAGGAGGGTCTTTGAAAAGGAAAGAAACATTATGCCTCTAGAAAACAAGCAGTGTTGGCATCTCCTTTCCAAAACAATTCTAAAATTTAAGGAAGCACAAAAAGCTAAGTTTTGCAAAGCAACACCGAATTTCCCAAATTTCCCTCAATGTATGTAATGATTTGAGAGTCTGGGTTGTAGTAACATAGAAAACAGCAGTCCTTTAATTGAGCATTTCCTTGAAATTGTCAGTTCTGATTTTATTTTTCTTTCTTAATTTAGAGCAAGATCCAAGGATTCTGAATTAGCTTTGGCAAGTGAACAGGCAAGGAGAAAAATGCCCTCTATAGCCTGCTATAGTGGATATAGCAGTTGTTTATGATTTGGGAGAACAGTTTACAGTCTGACTTGAGTCCAAATAACTAGCGTGACTCCTTCCTAGAAGTTTAGTTCATTTATTTATTTTTTTTCCTGAGCCTCAGTTTTCCTGTTAAAAATAGGCCGGAAGCCTAGAGATTGTCACCCTGAGTGAAGTAAGTCAGACAGAGAAAGAGACGAGTTGTATGCTATTGCTTCCATTGCTGTTTAGTCTCCTAAGTCGTGTCTGGCTCTTTGTGACCCCGTGGACTGTAGCCCACCAGCCTCCTCCGTCCATGGGATTCCCCAGGCAAGAACACTGGAGTGGGTTGCCATTTCCTTCTCCAGGGGATCTTCCCGACCCAGGGATCGAACCCATGTCTCCTGCGTTGGCAGGCAGTTCCTTACTGCTGAGCCACCACAGAAGCCCAGGGCTTATACGTGAAATCTAAAAAGAAATGATGCCAATCAACTTGCCTACAAAACAGAAACAGACCCACAGACTTGGAGAAGGAGCTTATGGTTATGATGGCAGGGGTGGGGTTAGTTAAGAAATTTGAAATTGACATGTGCACACTGCTGTATTTAAAATGGATAACCAACAAGGACCTACTGTATAGCACAAAGATCCCTGCTCAATATTATGTAACAACCTAAATGGGAAAAGAATTTGAAAAAGAATAGATATATGTAGATAAAGAAGGCTGAGCACCAAAGAATGGATGCTTTTGAGCTGTGGTGTTGGAGAAGACTCTTGAGAGTCCCTTGGACTGCAAGGAGAGCCAACCAGTCCATCCTAAAGAAGATCAGTCCTGGGTGTTCATTGGAAGGACTGATGCTGAAGCTGAAAGTCGGATACTCTGGTCACCTCATGAGAAGAGTTGACTCATTGGAAAAGACCCTGATGCTGGGAGGGATTGGGGGCAGGAGAAGGGGACGACCGAGGATGAGATGGCTGGATGGCATCACTGACTCGATGGACGTGAGTTGGAGTGAACTCTGGGAGCTGGTGATGGACAGGGAGGTGTCGTGTGCTGCAGTCCGTGGGGTCACAAACAGCTGGACACGACTGAGCGACTGAACTGAACTGAGATATATATGTGTAACTGAAACACCCCGCTGTACACCTGAAACTACAACATTGTTAATAAACTATAATCTGATATAAAATAAAAAGTTAAAAAATGGGCTGGAGCTGACCATTTCTTTAGTCTTTGATGATTTACTGAAAGCTCTGAACTCTCTTCTCAGAAAAATGCAGCTATCCAAAAATCTGCAAGCAATAAATGCTGGAGAGGGTGTGGAGAGAAGGGAACCCTCCTACACTGTTGGTGGGAATGCAATCTAGTACAGCCACTATGGAGAACAGTGTGGAGATTCCTTAAAAAATTGCAAATAGAACTGCCTTATGACCCAGCAATCCCACTGCTGGGCATACACATGGAGGAAACCAGAATTGAAAAAGACACATGTACCCCAATGTTCATCACAGCACTGTTTATAATAGCTAGGACATGGAAACAACCTAGATGTCCATCAGCAGATGAATGGATAAGAAAGCTGTGGTACATATACACAATGGAGTCTTACTCAGCCATTAAAAAGAATACATTTGAATCAGTTCTGATGAGATGGATGAAACTGGAGCCGATTATACAGAGTGAAGTAAGCCAGAAAGAAAAACACCAATACAGTATACTAACACATATATATGGAATTTAAAAGATGGCAATGATGACCCTGTATGCAGGACAGCAAAAAAGACACAGATGTGTATAGCGGACTTTTGGACTCAGTGGGAGAGGGAGAGGGTGAGATGATTTGGGAGAATGGCATTGAAACATGTATAATATCATGTAAGAATCGAATTGCCAGTCTATGTCCAATGCAGGATATGGCACGCTTGGGGCTGGTACGTGGGGATGACCCAGAGAGATGTTGTGGGGAGGAGGGTGGGAGGAGGGTTCATGTTTGGGAACGCATGTACACCCGTGGTGGATTCATGTCAATGTATGCCAAAACCAATAGAGAATTGTAAAGTAAAAAAAAAAAAAAAAAAGATAAAAAAAATTTGTTTGTAATAAAATCATTCATAATGTCATTTTATGGTTTCTTAAAATCTCTAAAAAAAAAAAAGAAAAAGAAAAATGCACACACACAGCTTTTTATGTGATGAAAGATCCATAAGCTTCTTGTAGCCCATTTAGGAATCTTCTAGGTGTCTGGGCACCCTAAGTTATTCTGGAATAGGACATCCCTAATGTCCCCAATTGGAGAAGGGCATGGCAACCCACTCCAGAATTCTTGCCTGGAGAATCCCATGGACAGAAGAGCCTGGTGGGCTACAGTCTATGAGGTCACAGTCAGACACGACTGAAGTGACTTACCATGGGCACAAATGCAATGTCTCCAATAAGCTAGGGGACTTCTTGCATTACCCTAATCCATTAGAAAGAGAGAACTGTGTGTCAGTATGAAACAAAGACCCTTCAATAAACAGAGAAAGAGGGGAGGCCATGTAGGAGCTGGTGGAAATGCCTCATTTTAACATAGAAAACAGGAGTTTTGAAAGTGCTCTTGGGTTTCGGAGCCCCTGTGAAAACCTCTCAAGAGAACGGCACAGATTGAAGGGTTTTGACTTTTGAAAGATTCTGAGTTTGGAGCTTTCATCAAATTACATTTTCCATCTGACGCCAGGGAGGCGATGGTGGTTTTGTCACAGCCAGAGCCCAAGTGGAACGGCTGCTGGCGGTTCCGAGGAGTCAGAAAGAGTTCACGCACAGAGGGATGGTGCCCCGTGCAAAGGAAGCTGTGCGGCTCTCCCGGGATGGTTTGTGCGCGAGCTGGTGCTTGAGGATGCTCAGTGGGTACCAGGGAGACGCCTGGGAGGGAAGCTTTCCGACACAGACGTGACCAGTTGTTGGAGCTTCTATGTCAGGGAGTTACCGCTTTTCTTTCTAAATCAGTTCTCCTATTAAAGACCTTCTGCTTTGCAAGTCTGCCTTTCCCCACAACCACGGAGCCGCAGGAAATTATTTACTTTTGTGGCCTTTTGATTCGCCAGGGTTTGGTGGCTGGCGCTGCAGCCCGCACACAGGGCCTGTGCAGCAAGGACGAGCTTCTGCACTGCTTGTCCTCAGTCGCCTGTTGGAGGTAATTGACCTACCGGTGAGGTCAGGTCACCAGAGTGGGTCTGTGGGCCGGCTTTTCCTTGAGGCATCCCGAAGCTTACTGTAATAGTGACTTTCGTCAGCCTGGTTGCAGCATCTGTGGCTGTCGGTGTGTGTATGCACACACAGGTGTGCATGAGATTCAAGACGCTAAGACTAGGGGACACCAAGACACCAGGCCCCATGGCTAGAGTGAAGAGGACTGAGTGTTCTCGTCAGCCCAGGTCTCACCCTCCTGCCTTGGTTTGGATGATGGCCTCCAGTAGAACTTTCTGTGGCGATGGCAGTATTCTTTATTAGCACTGCCCAGTATGGGGGCCCCTAGCCACACGTCGCTATTAAGTCCTTGGCATGTGGCTAATATGACAGAAAACTGAAAATTTTCAATTGAATTTAATTTAATGAATTTAAATTTAAGTGACCTCACATGACCAGTGGCTACTGTAGTGGACAGTGCAACTTCAGATTGTCCCTTCTGATTTCATTTTCAAGGAATATTCTCCAAATGGGAGACACTGTGCCTTAAATCACTGTCATCCTTTTGATAGGCAAACCTAATGATCAACTTAGAGTGAAAAAAAGCCTTATTAGCTTGTCTGTATAAATAAAGATGTGCTTCATTACTGCCTGTTTGGTAGCTTGGTTTCTCGGGGATATTTGCCCCTGTTTACGCGCACACGTTTCACACACATGTCAAGACAGTCTCCTAATGGGTGGCCCTTGTTCCTTATGTGTCCCTGCAATTTCTGCCTAGGTGGTACCTGCCAAGCCGTCCTTTTTCTACCCTTAGAGTTTTTGTTCTTATTCCATTCACTTCAAAATATCATTACCATTGCAAACAAGGAAAATGTGTTTATCAGAAACTGCAAACTCCTTTAGGGCCTCATAGGATTAATCACGGTTATAAAGTTTTATTAAACACAATTTTTGTTTAATGACAAGCTCCACCAGTCCTTTCCATCCCAAACCAATCCTGTCCTAAGGGTGAATTGCGCTCAGCAGATTGTCTTCAACAGACTCTTCAAGACAATCCCGATTACTTTGTCATGCACAGAGAGATTTTTCTTCCTGGATAATTTGAACTTCCTTAAAAATCACATCTGTTTCATACTTTATTTATTTGTAATTTAAATCCTTAAATTGAATCTTTCATTACTAACATCTGGGCTTGAAATGCAGCCCACTTGAAAAAATACAAATTTTATTTTATTTGGAGTTACCCCCCTTCACTCGGTAGCTCTGGTACAAACATTCTCTGGCCAGAGGCAAAACAGCCGGGTATCTTAAAGCTGTGATGCTGTACCACGTGTGACGGGGCTCACTTGATTGTCCCTGAAGTGACTGGCAATTTGCCCAGAATTAGACTGAATGCACGTAATAAGCTGTAGAATTTCCACAATATTGACAATTAGATATCTCTATACAGCAGCAGCTGTGTATTGTTCTCATGGTATGGTCCCCTCAAAGCACCTCCTAAAAAGAAAAAAAAAAAAACCTGGCAGAAGGTTGCAGGCAGCAGCAAGGTAATATACATTGTATGAAATATCTCAAATTCAGATTAATCGGGATGTTTCTATTAGTACAGTTTTCTGCAATGGAAATCATGGCTGAAACAGAATGCTTTGGAATAGGAGTTTATAACACCACATCTGTATCGGGTAATTGCTATATTTTGAGCGTGTTCCTGAGGAAGATACCTTGCTCATTTCCATTCATTGCAAAAGGGAGGGGATTGTGCCACTGGCACTCTGAGCATCTCGAGTCCTGGAGAGCAGGTAGTGACCCGATGGCCGTGTTGAGATGCTCCTAACCCTTTTCTGAAACAGCTTTGGTCATCTAAAATAACCTTCACTCTCCCCTGAATGGAAATTAGCCCCAAGAAATCATCTTGTTCGTGGATAGTTTTGATGAAAAAGAGCTTAACTTCGAATGAGCCATTTTTGCACTCCTAATATGCAGGGAGCCATTTGGATAAACAGGGAAACATTTCTCCATGTTTCACCACTTGTCAGATATCTCTCTGCCAGCCCATTTGTTTCACGGTTGTAGAGAACAGGGGAGAACGCGAAGGAACTGGACTGATAGCTGCCCCCTGTCTAGCAGCCGCTGCCCACAGTCCTAGGATTTGAATATTATTTTAAACCACACGATTGAAGTTTGCATTATGAATGGCTAATCTTTGATATTTTGCCCAGCGGATCTGGGGCAGGCTGTTGTTGTCTGGAGCCAGACTCGGCAAACTTTGGATTTTGTTGTTTGTCTCCTTGCAATAGAAATGGACGTTTTCAAAGAAAGCTGCTGTTTTTAGAAAAATACCATAAAACCTTGGGAACAATAAGATACCATGTTTTCTACTGCAGATCTTAATTTATCAAGCTAATTACCAACAAAATGTAGCTAAATTGCTGATAGCCCTAAGACAGATTAATTCAGGAGCAAGGCACTGTCCGGGTTCCTTAAAGGTTAGCAGTGGTGTTTTGGTAGCACAGTGAAGAACTCTTTCTTATCTCAGATTACACTGTATCCTTCTTTTCGAAAAGTCTACTTTATTAAGAATGCATTGGTGTTCAGTCCAACACATACGTTTACTTCCCCATTAGTTAGAGGAGAAAAGAGAAACCAAATTTCTTTCTTTTTTTTTTTTTAAGTATAGCTGATTTACAATGTTTTGCTAATTTCTGTTGCACAGCAAAGTGATTCAGCCATACGTATCCATACATTCTTTTTCATATTCTCTTCCATGATGGTTTGTCAGAGGCTATTCAATACAGTGCCCTGTGCTCTAAGGTAGGGGCTTGTTGCCGACCCATCCTATATAAGAGTTTGCATCTGCTAATCCCCAGACTAAATTTCTTCTTAGCAAAGAGGACCTGTTTTGAAATTTGTAATGTCTGTCTTGTAACCCAGTTTAGAATTCCGGCGCTGCACCTCCCCACTCCGCGTCTCTCTTTCAAAAGTCTTTGCTATTTACACTCTGTTCCTTCCCCTTCCCTGGGTCCAGTCTAGATGCTCACTCACTAATGACTGGCTTTTGTATTTAAAAAGCCTCCGGGAACAGGCTGGGAGCGGACTCTGAACGCTCCCGTTTGGGCTCTGCTGCTCCCCAGCTGGGTGACTTCAGGGGAGCTGCCCCTGTCTCTCTGGCCTTCGGGCCCTCCCAATATGAACACAGCATCAGCAGCCCTCGGTGATCCAGGAGGTATAGTGGATCAGGCGATCCAGTAAAAGGCGCTGTGGACCCCCGTCGGCTTCAGGGCGGGAGCCTTTTTTTATCAGGAGTGGGAAAGGTGCTTTCTCGCACCTGCTTGCCCCAGCCTTACCCCTGTGTCCTTCACCGCGCGGCAGCTGAATCAGAGCCGAACGAGGTCAGGTCGTGAGGCTTGTTCCCCGGAACTGAGGACAGGGCTGAGATGGCATGAAACGGTGCCGCGTGGGCCTTTCTGTTGCCAGCCACAGAACGTTCAGCCCCTTTGGTGCCCAGTGTACGCCAATAAAGGAGGTTAAAGAACCAGTACATTAATTGACCGCAGTCCTAAGTCCCTTTTATGACCTGTGTTATCAGCATAAGTGCAAGTGTGGTGTAGTAAGGAATATCATTATGAAACAGATTTCCTGGGAGAGGAATTAGCTGGCTCGGGTGGGCCTCTCTCCTGTAATGAACATACTTCCCTGTTTATGAATACAGTTATAGATGTGCTCTTAACAATTCTGCCAGGGGAAAAAAAAAGGCTGTGTTGGATATCTTGTACTGCACGGAGCGTTTTCTCCAACTGGCTCTTGAAGGGTTAATTTGCAGTTTACTATTGAATACCATAAAATGAGCTGTGAATAATGTAATGATACGTATTGTTAAGCTACATATACTTTACCAGGTGCTAGGACACCCACTCCTCACTTAGATATAATCTGGGGCAGTCAACAAACACAGATGTATTTTAACAAAGAGAGAGAGACAGAGATGAAGACAGAAAGAACAAGAAAAAAAAATTAAAACATATGTAAGATAATTTAACCAAGATAGAGATCCAGGTAAAACTTGGCCTATTTTTTTTTCCCCTTGGAGTAGCTTCCCTGTCCTGGGTGAAATACAACAGCATTTTGGCTTGTTTTTGGAACACAGACGAGCCAAACACGTGGGAAACACCTTGACAGGCCTTTTGTATAACTACAAGGAAACTGATAATCCTAAATAAATTACACGGGAAAAATATGAATCTTTGAATACTAGTAATTATAATGGTTATTTTTCACTTTTGTAGCACCTGCAAATGATGTATATATAACAAAGCTTCAAAAAGCTCTAATTAACTTTTTATTTTTTTCCATTTACTGGCTTTAACCAGTTTGCATTAATTGGCAATTTATATCTATATATTTTTACCAAATATTTCTATTACTTTTGAGAGGCTGGAAATCACACATGATTGAATTTATTTTCACTGAGTTTGCTTTTCATTTTTGTCAGCAACTTGCTCTAAACCTCTCCCTGCCGGCCGTGCTTGTCAAGAGGGTGTGGAGGGAAGTGGAAATTTCTAGGTTGATCTGGGAGGCGGGAGAAGCCCGCACTTGCTCCTCTGGTGCAGTGACATGGCTTCTAATAGTGCCAGTCAGAATTCCTAACTGCTCCTACCAAATGCGTGAGGGCTCTGCTTGGAAGACCTCCAGGCTCAGCTTTCCGACAGATTACTCTGGGCTATTCCGGGCGTGAGATGACTCTGATCGCCACGAAGATGACGCTTTGTTCTGCTCTGGGGCTTGGGGCAAGTCAGACCCAGATGAAGCGGAGCTTGGAGAGGGTCTTCACGTGGACACCAAATTAAAAACCTCCCGGTTTGCAATCCTGATTATGCTGAGGTTATCCAGTTGCTGCCTCTTTGGGTGGCGCGGCCAGGGGAAGAGATGGTCTGAGATTGTCTGCAGGCTCGACCTGTGCCCCGGGAAGGAGAAAATATTCACAGTGTACCAGGAAACCTGGAGGCAGGAGGGAGCAGCCCCTGCTTTAGCTTTTTCTCGCTCTCTCCCTCCCTTTCTTTTCTCCTTTCGTTCTGACTTTTTTGTTAAAGTATAGCTGATTTACAGCGTTGTGTTAGTTCCACGTGTACAGCAGAGTGATTCATTTATACATGCGCACAGCTGTTTTCAGATTCTTTTCCGTGATAGTTTATTACAAGATGTTGAATCTAGCTCCCTGTGCTGTGCAGTAGGTCCTTGTTTATTTCACAGGCAGCAGCGTGTCTGCTAGTCCCGGACTCCTAGCTTATCCCTCCGCCTACCCGCCTTGCTTTCCCTTTTGGTAACAGAAGCTCATGTTCTGCCTCTGTGAACCTGTTTTCGTTTTTTAAATAAGTTTGTATGGTTGTGCTCTGTTTAAGGAACCTCTGGTTTCCTCTAGATGCCTGTGCCACTTACATGGAAGTGGATACGGGTGGAAGGCTTTGCTAAATGTCTGAGAAGGCTCTCGGGTACCAGGGAGGAAGGCAGAGGACTGGCTTGGAGTTGGATAGTGAACTGGGGAGAGGTGAAGACGCATGCGTATGTCAGGAAATCTAGAGTGGGAAGAATCAGTGCAGGGGTGTGTGTGTGTGTGTGTTACTTTTTTTTTTTTTTTAAGTAGCATTTTTAAGCTACTGTCCACGTGGAAGTGGAAGCTGCTGGCACATCTCGGCTGGCGTCCAGTGCCCCGCCGCCCAGAGCCCCGCGTCCCTGGCTGACCGCGGGCCGGGCCAGAGTGAACGCTGCCTGAAAGTAAGCCCTGGGCCGGTCGGGACGCAGAGGCGCAGCGGCCGCACGGCCATCTGCAGGACATCAAAGCTGCTGCCTGATGGCGCTCGGCTGCCAAAGCTTCTAAAGGGTTTGGCGCCGGCCTGGAAATCGGAGGCAAACTGTCCATCTGCCGCCTGGCCCTGGCGACAGCTGACTGTTTTGCGGGCTGCAAGATGGGCCGGCCGAAGCCAGTCGGCCCCCGTCCCTGATCGCACAAGGTTTGTCCGGCCCGCTCCATCAGCCAGACGCAAACGCTAGTGAGTGCTGTTTCCTTTTGCTTGGGACGTGAGGCGATGAACACCAGGGCTGGGGCCGGGCTGAGAACCCAACCCGGGCGCGCGGCTGCTTCTGCGGAGAAAGCAGATTGGCAATGTTCAAAGCATATTGGGGCATAGCAGTAGCCTCAAAACCCCAATATGGGTGAGGACAGCTGACCAGATGTCTTGACTGACAGTTTTTAACAAGTTTCAAGGGTACCCCTGCAGGACATAAATGTTCAGTCTACATCTGTGTGAATCTTTCCCGTCCCACCCCCTCCCCGCTTCAACTAAGTGTGCGGAGCAGGGAAGCTCGGAGTGTAGCCCCCAGCTCCAGGGACACCGACAGGCTCGGTCAAGTTCAGGCGGGGTCTTCCTGCCCCGGAAATGCCTCAACTCCACGCGGAGGGAATGACCGCTGTGGGCAGAGAGGGCCAGTGAAGGCGCAGCCCCGGAGGAGACCTGGGCGCTTCTCTTGCAAGCCGGCCCTTGGAGGGCAGGCAAGGATTTTTGGAACTGACCACTGATTCCTTCACCGCCCTCTGCAACGAGGTTTTCCAGGCACTCCGGCAGTTCAGGGGCGCATGGCAAAGTCAGCGTTTGCTTCGGGCTGAGCTGGTGGGAACTGGTGTAGTCAGAAGGCCAGGAAGCCTGTGGTCATCCCCGAGACGGAGGGTGGGCAGGGCTCTTAGGCAGAGGGAGAAAACTCGTCATTTGAACGTCCCAAGTTACAGGCTTGTAGGCATGGGAGATAACATTGGATTTTTTTCAAAGTTTGCAAATCACAGGAAAAAGCGGTGGTTTTAATATTTGGAGCCTCCAGAGTTCTGGCTAAATTCTGGACTGTTTAGGGGTGATGGCATATGTAACCAGAAAGGATTCTTACTTTAGATTTCATTTGTTGCGAAAGACGTATTTTATTTTATTTTGTAATTTAAAGTTGGGAAAAGATTGAAGAGCTGGGAAAGGTTGAAGGCAAAAGGAGAAGGGGTCGGCAGAGGATGACATGGGCATCACTGACTCAACCATCATGAGTTTGAGCAAACTCTGGGAGATAGTGGAGGACAGAGGAGCCTGGTGTCCTGCAGTCCATTCGGTCACAAAGAGTTGGAGGCAACTTAGTGACTAAATAACAGCAACACATTTAAAGTTGACTCGTGGTTAATTCCAAGCCCTGGGTTGACTTCCAAGAAGCTGTCGTATGGATTAACTGCAGCATCTCCTTTAAGGGCAAATTAGGCACGTAGCTTGCCACAGGATGCCTTTGTCAGGCTTAGCTCGACTAGCTAGTTCTCCCTCTCTCTGCATCTGTGTGATCAATGCAGGAGATGGTGCTGGATCTGCAGATCACCCGGGGCTGATGGCCAGGGTCTGCAGGTTTCTTTGCCCCAAACTTTCTCTTCCTTAATGATCAGCATTCAAATGTGTTGAAATAAAATGCTCACATCCAACTAAAATGCACAAGATAGTAATGTTAGGCTCCTCCTGGAGTACCGTGGACCTGTGTTACAGTCAGAATGGAAGTTCGAGATTATCTGAGCCAAGATTCTTTTTGTATCAATGGCAGAGTTTGATGGAGGAAAAGATGAAGTGATGTATTCAAAGAAACACTGTCCCTGTGTGTTTCTCTCTCAGCTTGAATGAGACTAACACATCAGTTGGATTTGTTCTCTTTAGCAAAGCAGGACATAACCACACACCTAATTAATACTTTATTTTGATTAAAAAATAGCAAGGATAATGCTTTTGGATTAAGTTAGAGATATTACAATAAAAAAAATCTTGACCAGGGGAGAATGAAAAAATTTCCCCAGTTCAGTTTTATCCATTTTCTATTTGCAAGGCTAGTTCAAAGTCCAAGCACTGAGACAAAACACTGAGCTTTGTCAAAAGCAGTTGGGAGCTGGCACAGACTATGGAGGGCTCAGCCCAGAGATCCTGGTGGCAGTCTCCTACCTGGAGAAGCTGGGAGGCAGATCAGCCTCCACCAAGCACGCGAGCCCACCTGCTCTCCTCCAGGGTCCTTCAGTCAGGATGACTTTGCTGATGTGAGCTTGGGGTTCAAAGGGGCATGACAAAGGTTTCTGCGTTGGAGGCAGAAACACACTCTTTCCTTGTCAGAGGTGGCACAGCCAAGTCTGCTCCAGAGATAGTTAAAAATAATGCCAGGTGCGGCATAAAGAAAAGTTTCTAACAGACACTGTGTCGTTATACTTGCTTTTGTAAATGAAAGTCTTTCTTTGTTCCCTACATCTTGCTGAAACCACTTTTATGTTGGCCGATGAAAGGAGAAAGCACCCTGGCTCAAACCTCCCGGAAGAACACATTGTGTGAATGTGGAGTCTGGTATCCAGCGCCCACAGCTTTATATCCCTTCTTTCCGCTTGAAATGCACTTTGCTTTCTTGTTGTTTTTCAAAGATGGACGGATGTTGTAGAAACTCTTTTTCTTACCAGATTATGCCAAATTACATGATGGTTTTGATCCCATCCCCATGTGGTAGGTTCATAAAAACCATTAGGCACAGTCACTGCATTTATTTAGTCTGCTTGAGTGATCTGAAAAAAAGTAATCACAAGCACGTTAAAGATATGATTTCAGAAATCACAAATTAAAATTTGGGAATGTGAAAACTGAGGGCAAAATGCTTCAGCACAGTTTGTTAGGGTTGACTCAGATACTGCAATTCTTCTTCATACCTCGTGGATAAACGTCAATTCTTTTCCAAAGTCAAAATGAGCAAAACATGCCTTTAAAATCTCTCATTATCTCCTCCTTAATCTGCCAAAGACCTCCAGAGATGCTGTACAAGGGAATAGCAAGTACTGTTATTTCTTTAGCAAGATTATTTCTTGACCCTTGACTTTATTTATCCAGGATATCCAGGTGGAAACAACGGTTTTGTTGATGGGTTTGTTGGGCAAGACCTGGCTCCTACCTCTAGAATATCTGGTTTGTAGAACGTGGCCAATTAGCTGCCTTAGAAAAGAACATGAAGATAGATTGAGAAGCTACGAGGAGGGAAGCAAAGGTTTAAGTGTACATGTTGTTTCCATCCACGTGCACCTGGGCCCTTCTCCCCGTGGACGTGCTCAGGCCTGGCATTTGTCTGTTTTCTGGATTTCTTTGACTCTACATGATAAATAGCTGGAAAGAAAGTAGAGAATTTGGCCAACCATCCAGGTGTTCTGACTGAATGTTCCAGAATGTCAACAAATGTTTATGGAGTGGTTCTTACAAGTAAGGCTGCATGCTGAAGGCACTGGGAGACCCCGAGGTGAGCACGATACACTTTTTTATCCTTAAGAAATCCAGAATGGAGTCAGGTTTTATGCAGAATCCAATAGAGCTCAGTTCATCCCAGGAATGTTTAGTAAATCCGATGGGTGTGCATAGAGGAAAGTTATGGTTTGATAGGCGATATGCCGATAGGTCATGCCCACGAATCAGACAAGGTTGCTTGTCTAGCCAGTTTCTTTAAAGAACAGGATCTTTGCATGGGAAAGAAGATGATAAATTCCAGCACATGTCTGTAACTTTGCAGACTGCCCCTTTTCTAGTGCTGGGCAGGACTGGAGTTTGTTCTAATGGAGCAGCGTTTGGAGTGTGTATCATAGATTGTATTATGTTTGGGGACCTGTGTAATTAATCATCCCTTGCCAGGGCTAGGGGAAACTATTCTTTTGGGGAAACTATTAATGATTATGTTGGGATAACAGGAGTAAACTGGGATGTCCTGAGCAAATGAGCTGTGTGATCACTCTAGTTACGGCTGAGATAAGTGTAGGACGAAGCTTTCTCAGAACACCCGGGAGGGGTGGAGAAGCTCTCCTGATGTCACTAGCATGCCGTCTCCAGACCCGTGGTCGCTGCATTGAAACGATGCTGAGATGGGCCTTCAGGGGTCGTGTCCGCAGCGTTAGCTGCTATGCCTTGTTTGGAACGTGGCCCTCCTTAGGTACCTTTCCAGTAACTCTAATGGCCAATTTGCTCAAAAGCACACACCCAAGCCTTCCCAGGTGGCGCTAGTAGTAAAAAACTCGCCTGCCAATGCAGGAGGCATAAGAGATGCGGGTTTCATCCCTGGGTTGGGAAGATCCCCTGGAGTAGGAAATGGCAACCTACTCCAGTATTTTGCCTGGAAAATTCCATGGACAGAGGAGCCTGGTGGGCTGCAGTCCATGGGGTCGCAAAGAGTTGGGCACAACTGAACACAAATAACCGCAGCAAGATACCCAGCTGAAGATTAAGTCTGACACTGATTTGAATCACCTACTGTTAATCCGGAGTTATTAGACTCATTTACCTTCAAAGTTAAATGCAATGGATCATATATTCTGTTTACTACAAAAGGGCACCTGGGATAAAGTTTTGAAATATTTCAAGTTGTAACATAAAAAGACAGCTAAGGAATACCTCTTTCATTTTTTTTTTATTTTAAAAGTTAGATTTAAGCTATTTTATTAACAATATAATAGCATAGCCATTTTACTTGGTTTGCAAATTTTGCAATGAAAGTGTTTTAGGAATCAGAGTGATTTCTTTTTTGAGCTTTTTATTTCTCCCATGAATTATATTGAACTTAGCAAAACATGCTATTTGGCACATAGTAAGAACCCGGTAACTTAATAAACAAATAATTTGTTAAAAGAAAGTAAAAATCAGTCATCTCATTTACTTTCCAACTTATTTATGGACTTCCACAATTCTGTAAGAAATTGTCCCCTAGCAGAAATTTCAGTTTTGTGTTTGGGTCATTTTTAAGTCATTGACATACATTGGTATGTTGGTGTGCACTCATGTCTGTGTTAGAGACAGTGTATGTGAGTGTGTGTGTGTGTAATTAACTCTTTGCTGAAGCCTAAAGCATAGATGTTGCCAGAGAACAGTGTTTAAAATTCAACACTTTTTACACTTCTCATAGGAATTCTATTTGTGGCTTATAGCTCCAGATCTGTGGGTGAATCCATCTTACTGTCATCTCTCTGCCTTTTATGGGCAGCAGTTATAACTATATAAATGGTTCTACCTGTACAGCCTAGCACAGTTCAGACAGAAGTCAACAACACAGTGATTATTTTTAAACAACAGTGACAATGAAGAAGGACAATCTTCATCTGGGTGTATTTTATAAATTGAAGCTTAAGGAAGGGGACCTAGAATTTTGGACTGTATTTTCATCTAAAACATTGAAAGCAATATAAAAGGCAGATTGCTTAGTCCATGAAAATTTTTATGCTAACTTGATATTTTCTAGGAACCCTCATTTAATAAATCCATCTATCTTTTGCCTTGAATGTAAGATAAAAACAGAGATGCTGTACAAAATCTCAGTCAAGTGAGAAAAAAAATCCATAGACTGTGTTTGAAAGAAATCGTGAAAAGTAGCTGATCTGTGGATAGTGTACACTGTTAACATTTTATGCTTTAACCCAAACTAAATTAATAGTTCACTTGGGTTTTGGAAAGATTGCTCCTGGACCAGCAGTGTATTTCTGAATGACATAAATATAAGAAAATTAGAAATTAACTTTAAATGGATTTAGGCATCTTACATAAATGAGAGCCACCCTTACACAAATTACTAAATCTATTCAGAGTAATTTATCAAGCAGTTATATGTTGTTTTGCTGTGTTGAAATTTCAGAAAATTTAATAACAACATACTTTCTGGAAATTGCATTAGCATAGACCATTAATAAGCTAGACCTATGGTGCTCTTGTGGGAGTGTAACATTGTCATTAGCAATGTACAGTAAAGTGGGAGCTGGTTATCACTTAAGCATATCTATGGTGGTGCAGAAAGACAAAGTTTTCTGAGAGCTCTCAGGATCATCTGAAATAAGCACTTAGAAAATTGTTCTATGGTATTTGTTCTGTGGTATTTAGCAGTTAACACGGGCCAACAGTGGTGAGATAAGCAGTCCCAAATGAAAAGGATATATGGGGAGCCGATTGTTGAATTTTACATCCAGAAGAGCTCTTATCATTTAACTAGGCCAAACTCCAGAGATACAGGTTCAGAGAGGTCAAGTGATTTGCTCAAAGTCACACAGCTCGTTGGTGGCAGAGCCAGGATAAAAACCCAGGGTCTCCAGACTCTCAGCCAGAATGCTCTGCTCCCTGTATCACATAGAAATTGTAAAAGGCTGAGTTAACACTGCTCATAAATAAGCAGGGGTCTGGCAGCCGATGGATAAATTTGGCTGGTGCAAACAATGAAGCAGAATAGCTACAAAACTGCAAAAGTGTGAAAAATGTATTTTATCTTTGATTTGGGTTTTTGGAAAAGAGACTTCTAGATGGTCAAATTCAAATCACTGCTTTGCAAAAGGTTGCTCTACTTCTAGAGAACCATGAAACAATGATTCAGAGAGTGAACTCTGCTCAGAGCCTATTGTCAGCATCCAACCAGTGGCAGAAGTATTTGCTGCAGCCCTCCTCTCCCTGGCCCCTCAAGATAATTAGGAATCGTATTACTTAAAGTGCAAGGAGAGAGGTCGCTTGGGCCAAAACCCAAGCCATTTTTATTGTACTTGGGGATTTTCCAATTGTTTTAGAAGCATCAAACTTGGAAAACAAAAACAGCTTATCATTAAAAATTCAACCCAGGTGCACTCGGAGGCCACCTCTTCTTGGCCAAGGAAAGGCGGTGTGAGTGGAGACTTCTTGCTGCCTTCCCAGTTAATGAGGGGTTTTCACCCTCTTTGCCCTTTTGACCTTGGTGGCGCCTTTGCTGGTCTCTTTTGTGATGCTGTTTTAGAAATACAGTCCTCCTTTTTCCTGTATTTGCAATTACAGTGGTCTGGCAGAGCATTAAGGAGGCTGGGTCATCAGATAGCCACCAGCTTAAGGCCTCAACTGCAGCTGTTAACAGTTTTGTTGGAAACCCAAGGATCCTTTCAAGGGTAGGAGAGCCTCCAACATGGCAGCCATAGCCGCAAGAAATTCGAAAGGATAAGTGACTCGGTTTGGAGTGTTCTGCAATGGCAAGTGTGAAACTAGACGCCTTCTTTCCTTCCCACAGCTTCCGTGTCGCGTTCTACCCTTCTTCCTTTGTTATT